>NC_088875.1:23735551-23851168 GCF_032884065.1 Artemia franciscana
GAAATAATGCTGAACAGCACTTTCGTGCTACAGGTGGCAATCCTTGTCATAAAAATTATGTCAAAATATAGTGAATTGCATCAGTACCTTTAAATAATACCAAAAACGGTACAATTTTATCGCGTTGACAACACTGATACGAACTCTGATTGGTCAGCGTTGATAACTTATTTTGTGGTTTTATTTTAGCATTTTTTCTCGTGCCCGAAGGAGAATTATTAAAGCGAGCATTTATATGAAAATAATGAGATAATTGTTAGTTAGTGCTTGATTGTGTGTTGCTGCTGAATGTTTGTTTAGATGTGGTAAGGAATAGAATTATTGCAATCACGGGGATTGTATATTTATTAGTTCAATTTCCAAGATGGGTTTTGGGGAAGACAATCATTGCCCGAGACTTATCTGTTGTTTCTTGAAAACTACGGAAGTTGTGGCCCTCTGTCAAATGGGATTCCTGTCTTCAATATTTAAATTCATTTTTTGAAAAATCTTTTTAAAGATGGAGTTTTTTAAACACAAATAAAGACCCACATTAAAGCAAAGACGAGGAGAAATAAAGTCAAATAACGTATCAAAATTAAAATGAACAGAAAAAAATATCGATGAATAAATAAGGATCAAAACGAACAGAAATTACAATGAAAAATCAAGTCCAACCTAAAACGGACACAAATGACCGCCAAGAAAAATTAGAACTTACATCTCTGTTCCTTCTAAAGGTTGGAGCGTCATTTGCAGTTAGCAGAAAACAATTCTATTTTGTGATTTGTGGTTTTCTGACTGATTTTCCTCAGCTCACCAACTTGTTTAGAATTTTTTCAGATAAATTTGCTAAAGTTGTGAGCCATTTTCGACCAGTTCCGAATGTTCATTTACATCATGATTTCATCATTTCATGCACTTCTGATGCCACAATAATGTAAAATCAGAAGTGCCCATCTTGAGTACCCACCTGCCAGTCAATACTCCCACAGAAATAAGCATAAAACAAATACTATTATACAAGACTCGATAGCGCAGCGATTAGAACGCTCACCCGTGGCAGTGGTAGCCTAGTTTTGAAAAAAAATTGGCATTTGCACCGACTGAGGAATAGTAAAGTATTAATTTGGTTCGTCCTAAAAGTAAATGTTGATTGCAAAAAGAAATTTATGGTGATTTAGAAAAAACCTGAAACCCAATGAAAATAGCGTTAGATCAAAATGAAAAGTGTACCGATGGAATCAGCATGGTCGAAAACCCCACGCAGGGAAAGTACAGTGCCCTTTTTTTTTTATTTCAGCCTATCGGGCTATCAGGCTTATCGTGTTACCAGAAGATCATAGAGAGATTCTTAATGACCCATTCAGAAGCTATTTCTCATATCTACGTGCTTTTAATAAATTCCACCATCTACAAGTACCATGTGGCACTTTTTGTGCCATTTCTCAAGGGGTGGCACTAACAGGCTACGAGAGCATCGTAGGCAGGTTTTTTTGTAGCTCATATAAAATATATTGCTCGTAACTACGTTCTTTCTGTAAATTCCACCGTCTGCAAGTTCCAAATGGCACAAACAACGGCACTTTTGGAGCCATGTCTCAAGTGGAAAAGCTGAGGTTATTGGACTAGGAGAACTTTTAAGAGTTAGGTTTAATTTTTCATTTGAAAGCTATTGCTCATATGTACTTGCTTGTTATTCATTCTACCCTTCGTAAGTGCAATATAGCACTGAAAACAACACTTTCGGTGCCACTTCTTAAGTGGAAAGGCTCTGAAGTACAAAACAAGTACTATTGTAATAGCTATGGTCCAGAACCCTTAACTGGAGGTTTACAAGAACACCTCCCAGCCCCCTTAGTAAGTTTCATAAATCGTCCGGTCGCCAGTAAGCTACTGCAACGTTAGCAGGCTACCACACCATAGTAGATTTCACAGATGTCAATATATTCTAGTTTCTTGGCAGAATTTGTAATGAACTCTTTGTCATGCTTAAGCGTTAGCTGCAACCTAGTAAATAGGGAACCATAGCTTATAGTAACTAAAAGTTAAAAAACGTTAAAATAGTCTTTTTCTTCTTCTTTTCTCTAGGCCTAGCGGGTTACTAAAAAATCATAAGAAGATGCTTAAAAGCTTACTCAGAAAGCTATTTCTCTTATGTACATGGTTTATATAAATTCCTCCATCTGCAAGTGCCATATGGCACAAAAAAGGCACTTTTTATGCCTGTTATCATGGGGTAGGGCTAGCGGGCTACCTGAATATCGTAGACATATTTTTGGTAGTTCATATAGAACAATATTGTTCATATCTACGTTCTTCCTACAAATTCTACCATCTGCAAGTTTCAAATGGGACTAAAAACGGCACTTTTGGTGCTATGTCTCTAGTGGAAAAGCTGGGGCTAGTGGGCCACCAGAACTTTTTAGATTCACGTTTAATGGCTCATTTGAGAATTTTTGTTTATATGTAGATGCTTTTTATCAAGTCTACCATTCGTAAGTGAAGTATAGCGTTGAAAACAACGCTTTTGGTGCCACTTCTTAAAAACTTGGAAGTATAAAACGGTATCATTGTAATAATTATGATCCAAAACCCTTACTGGACGTTTGCAAGAATACCCCCAAAGATGGACTGGGAAAGGGGGCGATCACCCCCTTTACTGATCGGTTTGGGCCGCTTCGGGCTGGTCCTTTTTTTTCTACGTACAAAAGCGCAGTCGGCATCTTGTCCAACAAAATATTCCGTTACAAACTAATTGGTGAGTCAGTACTTGCTGAGCGTCAAGTTGTCTATTGGGAAATGTTATATTTGTCTCGTTTTCCTAAGTTAGAGGATTTTAGCTTAGAAAAAGTGTAACATTTTGGCTATGACGTTCATCAGTTTTAAACTTTCGAAAAGATGACGACTGATGGGAAAGTTAAGGGAAGTGAGGAAATATTGAAGCAAAGAAAAGAACACTCCGAGGCTGCAAAAGACCGGAAAAAAAAATCATTTATACGGAGAACAAAGGTCAGTAAAACTTTTTACCACTTTTTTCAACTTGTTGGCCATGATTCGAAGTTTTTTTTTCTAAGTAGGTCTTAGATTCCAAGCATATTTTTTTTTCATAACTGTCTATTGAGTCTATTGAGGCTGCGTCCGTTATACCATTTCTATTGACAGGATTATTGATCAGATTAGGTGTTTATGCAACCACAGCTTGGACAAAGCCACACCCATTTGAGGTCCTTTAAGTCGACCCTATGAGTTATTGTTGCTTTGATTTAACTTTTGTGTTTTTCCAGTCTAGGTGGCTTAGACCTGGCCACATGACCTAAAAAGGTAGAAAGGTCATATTGATGCGACTCAAGCTGAAAACTGCCGAGACATTGGATGGTATATAAACAGCACTTTAGCCAGTAAACGGAAAGAACAAATCGTGTAGAACATTCGAGTACTGAATCGCGTTTTCGAGGTCCTGAATCTGTTTGGGAAACAAGGATAACCTTTTAGAGCACACAGTGACCGGAGAGGCTTTAGCTTCTAACACAGCCGGGATAAACCAAAGAAACTTCCTTGGGGTCGTACTTTTTCTGTCCAAATATGACATTCCTCTTAAGGAGCATTTGGAAAAGGCTATAAAGGATAGCAGAAAAAAGAAATCCAACTGCGAACGGAAAATCTGGAGACGCAGCTAAGGGTCGTGGCTCACTCAACACATTTTTTTCTAAGACAACGGTCCAGAAAATGACAATGAGCGTTATGGAAAACATGTGGAGAGCTATAGTGAAGGAAATCGGTGAAAAAAGATACAGCATCCGAAAGGACACAACTCAGGACGCTGGGGTTGTGGGGCAGGCTTCTATTGTGTTAAGATATGTGAAAGACTTAGAAATTCACGAATGGTTCTTTGCTGTCGTATGTGTCCAAGATTCTAGTGACAAGGGTATGAACAAACTTCTGCAAGCCAAGATCAAATAGCTTGGACTAAGTACGACAAGGTAGCTGGGGAATCGTTTGACGGTGCTTCTAAAATAAGGGGCAAATTTAACGTACTTCGCTCTCAAATTAAAAACCGCGTTCCAGATTGTGTTTATATCTGGTGCTACAATCACGTTCTAAGCCTTTGCATGGTTGATTGTTGCACTGCAACTTAGGTGAGGAATCTCATTGGTACCATGAACAGAATTTCATGTTTCTTTGCTGAATAGCATAACCAAATCGCCCTTTGGCGACAACAAGTAGGGATTACAAAAGAAGGACAGTCAAAGTTGAAAAGCTTACAGAAAGAAGTCGAATCGCTGCTGAGTAAGCTTACGGAGTGCAAAACAATCCTAACCGCTCATTTTCTTCTTTTTTGTTCGAAGTCATTGACCCTATTTCAATGTGTCTCCAAACGAAAGCATTGGACTTTTCGACGCCCTGGAACATGGTTGATAAAGCAAGAAAGAATCTAGAGAGCATTTCCTTCGAAAGCGTCAGAGAAAACACATCCAAGTTTGTGTCAAAGATTCAGGGCCCTTTATAGATCACTTCATTGGACCTTGAAATCATCTCAGAACTACCAGCTTGTCGCGCTACCAGTAAAGAGTGCATTCAGGGAAAACGGCAAAGATTCTCGACCTGGAGATTCGGAGTAGTGATTTTGAGTCGAATTGATCAGGTTAGTAATTGACCGAATAACAACCAGCCTGAAAGAAAGATTTTCAGACAACACACAGCTTATTTCCAACGTACATTTCTTGCAGTCCATCACGTTCATTTTCGTGCATCGAGGTGAAATGCCAAAGCCGGCCCTTTTAAACGTTTCAGAGATTGCGAAAGTTTCTCATGACGAAAATAGGTCAAAACTGAAAGCTATGTCTTGGCTTATGACGTACTTTTAGCACGAGTTGTAAAAATAGTCAGGATAGACCTGGTGCAGAATATGAAGATGGAATTGGATCTTGATCTGAATGTAGAGAGGCTGATTTTGTGAGATTCCAACTCCTTTAGTTTGTGTAGCAACTGCATAATTCGCGCGTATCGGCTATTATTAAGGCTCAATCTCTACTCATCAGCTTATATTCAATTTTCTCAATTCGGCTGTGAAAGATCCTTCAGCAAACTGAAGCTCTTTAAAACGAGATTAAGAACCACAATATCAGGTGATCTCTCGGAAGCATTCGTGTTGGTGTAATATGAGCCGGAGCTGCTAGATTCAGTGCAGTTTACTTACTTACTTAGACTTAGGTCCTCCCACGCCTGAGGGCGCATAAGGCAGCAACAGTGGTTCGCCACGACGACCTGTCCTGAGCCTTCGACCAAAGCTCCTCCATCGAAGACCTCGCCAGCTTCGCCTCCTTCTCTAACATCCTGCCAGCGGTCATTTTGGGTCTCCGTGACTTGCGGAGGCCAGGGGGTATCCAACACCATATGTCATGAGGTAGCCATCCATCACCCATTCGCACTATATGCCCCCAATACATCCATCGTCGCTTTCTAATGACATCAAGGATGGGGGTATGATTTGTCATGGTATAAATCTCATCATTTCTTATTCTCTCAGTCCAATGTATATTCAAATATATCTTAGGTAGTTGTTATCGAATGCCCATAGTCGTTTTCCTAGTTGCGCAGTGATACTCCAAGTTTCACAACCATATGTAAGGACGGAGAGGACATTGCTATTATAAATTCTGAGTTTTAGCTTCTGGGAATATTTGCTATTTCTCCAGACAATTCTGAGACAATTGAAGGCAGAGCCAGCCAATGCTATTCGGCACAAAATTTCTCTTTCAGGATTGGCATCTTGCGTAAGAATGCTGCCTAGATATTTGAGCTCTTTCACAACTTCAATTTCTTTGACCAAAAGTCCCTCAGCTAAGTCAGGAATGACTGCATTTGACATTGATTTAGTCTTGTTAGCGTTTATGGAGAGTCCAACAGCATTTGCCACACGCTAAAGTTCATTTATATTATGTTGTATATCTTCTGATTCGTGAGCGAAGAGTGCAATATCGTCCGCAAAAACACCATCATGAAGGGTTCTTAGTGGGTTTAATTGTAGACCCCCACTGAAGCTACATCCACGAAGCACAAATTCTATGACTATGGCAAACAACAGTGGCGATAGAATGCAGCCCTGCCTTACACCCGACGGAACGGTAAACCAGTCCGTTAGGCCACCCTCCGTTTGTACTGCACACATAATATCGAGGTATAGCGCTTTAATTATATTTACAATTTTAATCGGGATCCCGTAATGTATTAAAATTTTCCACATGGTTTCGCGGTGTATCGAGTCGAAGGCCTTGAGAAAGTCAATAAATACTGTGTGTAGTTGAACCTGCCCTTCGTTAGATTCTTCGAGCAGGATTCTCAGGCTAAATATTAGGTCACAACACGGTCTGTTTTGGCGGAATCCATGTTGTTCATCTCTCAGAAATTTCTCCACTTTACTTTGAATTCTATTGAGAATAATTTGGCACAAAACCTTGCTGCCAACTGATTGTAAAGCGATGCCTCTCCAATTATCACATTTAGTCTTGGTCCTTTTTTGAAAAGTTTTACAATTACTGCCTTTGACCATTCACTCGGGACTTTTTCATCATCCTAAACATGTGAAAAAAGTTCAAACATGGGCACTGCTAGGGCGCTTCTACCATATTTCAACAGCTCTGGGGGTATGCCATCGTTACCGGCTGCCTTTCCGTTTTTCAAAGTCATTAGAGCATTTTTTACTTCACTAAGCAAGAGGGGTCCGGAATATATTTCAAGATCAAACAGTGCTTCTTCAGGGATATTTAAAGAAGTCGTGGGAGGCACCTGATTTAATACCTCGGTGAAATGTTCCATCCAACGTCAGTTTATGTCATCCGTCTGGGTTAATAAGATGCCTTCTTTGTTTTCAACTTGGGTTGCAGAAGCCTTCGAAATACCCACAAGCTCCTTCGTTATAGCGTGCACAGTTTGACTATCTCCTCGCCTAGCGGCTACCTCAGCCTGATCAGCCATAGTTTCGAGGACACCCTCTTATCATTCCTAGTCCGTGTTTTGACTTGTTTATTGAGACGCTTATACTGCGCTTTTAAATCATCAAGATATTCTCTAGTGTATGTCCTGTTATGCTCATGTCTATCTACGAGAATTTTGGCTTCTGCCCTTTGATCAATGATATCCCAGGTACTTTCAGATATCCACTGCTCTTTCTTCTTCCTGTTATATCCCACAACTTCTTGTGCCACTTCTTTCAGGGACTCGACGATCTTTTCCCATTGATTATCAATTGACAACTCGTCCCTTAGCATGGAAAACTTATTTGACAGAGTAGATGTATACTTTTGTAATACATACGGGTCCTGCAGCTTTCTTACATTAAACCTTTTTACTGACCGCTGGGGCTTTATGACAGTTTTTAGTTTCAGCTTAAACTTAGCAACAACAAGTTGATGGTCGGAATAGCAGTCGGCACCTCGAAAGGTCCTAACATCCTCTAAACAATGTCGCCTGTGCTTGGCAATTAAAATATGGTCTATTTCATTTCTTGTTTACACCATCAGGCAAGTTCCAAGTATATTTGTGTATATGTTTATTAGGGAACCATGATGCGCCGACGATAAGCTCATGAGTCGCACAAAAGTCAATTAAACGTACGCCATTATCATTGATTTCCCCCAGTCCATGCTTACCAAGGATAGCTGGGGAATAGGAGGCATCACTTCCAACTTTAGCGTTAAAGTCCCCACACAAAGTCACAATATCGTGCCGATGAACTTTAGCAAAAACATTTGACAACACACGATAAAAATCATCCTTGGTCTGATCAACGGTATCATTGGTTGGGGCATACTCAACAATAACTGTCAATTTGGCCTGAGAAGTGGCAAAGCGAGCACAAAGGATTCGCTCATTAATAGGTTCCCAGTCCACTAGGCATTTTTTGGCCTGACTACTTAATGCCATTCCAACACCTGCCTCTTTTCTAGTTTCAAGTCCAGAATACAAAATAGGGTATGTTTCACTATTCAAAGTACCAAAACCGATAAGTCTGGTCTCAGAGAGTCCAGCAATGTCAATACGGAACTTATCAAGGGTCCTCATAACACTGTTGAGTTTTCCTGGCTGTGTTTCTTGATTAACTGTTCTAACATTCCAGTATCCAATACAAAAACACTCGGTCGTTTTCAAGAATCCTGTCCGGGGGCGTGCGTTAGTCGTCATCAAAGAAGATGTTTTAGAAAACGGAAAGGATTTGAAGACTTTCATATCTCTTTTGTCAATACTATAGTTTTTTTTCCTTTTTTAGTCCAGCTATTTTGTTTTTTATCAGATAAAAATATATATGTAGCGTTCCAATGGAAATTCGAAAACTCTCAGTGGCGTTAAACATCCTTCTGAAGAGGAGATGGGCCCAAATTTCCATGATTCTGGACGAAATCAGAAAATTTTATACAGCTGAAAATACGATACTGCTCTCCCTTTGTGTGAAAACCTGAGCAACACCTAGTCCAACCGAGCAGCAAGAAGATCTGGCATAAAAATGATTAGTGGAATCCGTCTTCTTCCTTTTTTTAGCCTACTTCTTACTTACCAGATAATACTGATTTGCCTGGCGGTGAAGATCGGCAGGAATGACGTGAGTAATATGGTAATATGCAGTCTCATGGATATCTCACTAGCATAACTGTATTAGTACAGAATTTGGGTCATTGACCCACTTACATTGAATAATTTTTTTATTTAGGTACCCAGGAATACATCATCTGCATAATCGGTTATCATCCAGTGTAAAAATTCGGATGAATGGAAATATTCCTGTCAGGATTTGATTAACAAGCATTCAACCTTCATGTGATAAGAAGATAGATTGTCTATACTACAAAGGTTTTTTTTGCATACTTCCATGAGAATTTTATTTGCATACATACATGATGTCCTAGCAACCAGCCGTAACAACCGAATCCTATATAAAGTTGGATTTTCATCATATTCATAGAAATGAGTGCTTATATCAACACTTATTTCAGAAGGAACGTATGTCCATCCATATCCCAGCCTCCGAGTGGCCCCCATACCCCACCCCCAACTCCCCCTCCCCCCGAAAAAAAAATAATGAAAAATAAAAGGAAGAAAACGAGAAATATATATATAAAAAAATTAAAAATAAAGAATGACGAAAACTTAAAAACAAATTGAAAAATAAAAAACGACGAAAAATAAAAACAAATTTTAAAATGAAAAAAAAAATGTTTATGCACCTGCCCCCGTGGTACTCTATAGCTCGATGACTCGATGAGTCATCGACACTAACTAGTTTATTGTGTTTTCAATCAGTAATTTTGTACCTTGGAATGATAAACACTTGTATCATATTTTAAAAAGGGAAAATAAAATATTCCAAGAAAGTATGTGCATACGATAAAATTATCGTTGCGTTGAATGCTAACGAAGACAAATATTTGAACTCTGAGAAAAGCATTAATGGAGGTTTTATGGAAATATATGTGTGAATTGTCCAGACAGTGAGAGATAAAATTTCTTTGGAGCATCAAAAACATTCAACTCTTGTGGTGGTGGATATGCAAGAGTAGTATTTGCAGAGAAGTTATTGCTCAAGATAATGCAAGCATTAAACTAATGGTTGACGATGAGGGTCAACTTCTTGCTAATGGTTCTGGTAACACGTTACCCATTCACAGATCCTGTCGCTATTTTCCTGTTATTAGCAGTCAAACGAAAGCAAAGGGAAAAAGAAATCCATACTGCTGCACTAATGTCATAATACAGATCTTGTCTATGTGCCAAAACTGCAAACTATGTAAAATATAATGTGCTAATAGACAGTGAAGTCGAAAGCAAAATGAAAGTGGAATTGACAGACAAAATAACAATGGTGTATAAAGATGAATTGATAAAAAAACAAAGGGCATGTGAACATTATTACTACCATTGATTGTATACCAACAGATATAGTCAATGAACCCAATGATCTACCTGTTGCTTATACCTTTTTAGACATCATTTGGCCAGGTATCATCCACCGAGACTGGAAAAAAACGCCCTAAGCACATAAAAGTTAAATCGAGGCAACAATAACTCATAGGTTTGACTTCAAGGACCTCGAAAGGGTGGGGCTCTGTCCAAGCTGTGGTCGCCTAAACACATAATTTGATCAACAATACTGCTTGATTTTTAAAAAGAGAATATTTTGAAGGTCTCTTAGGAATGATGAGATGTCAGAGGATTCCAGAAGGCCAGTCATAGTGTGGCATGGTGGCGTGAATTGTCATGGTGTTTCGCTTAGGATGGTTTGTAAAAACACAAACCGATGGATTTAAAGGATGATTTTTTACAAGAAAATACCTTGAAAATGCCTTAGAAATGATTAAGGGTGCCAGATGGTGCCTTGTGCCATTCATAGTGTGGCACAGCGGTGTGAACTGACTTAATGTATCACATTGAGGGTGGCTTGCGAGAATAAAATCCAATGGATTTCAAATATATTTTTATCAAGGGAATAACTGAAAAAATGTGCTAGGAATGATGAGGGGTCCACTGGGTGTCGTGTGCCATCTATAAATTGCCACGGTGGCGTAAACTGTCATGGGGGATATCACGTTGGGCACGGATTGCTATAACACAAATCAATGGATTCAAAAGCACATTTTTATCATGAAAATATCTGTAAAATGCCTTTGGAATAATGAAGGGTGCCAGAGAGTGCCGTTTGCCATCCATGGTATGTCACGGAAACGGGAATTGTTTGTATTAACATGTTCTGCAGCTTAAAAATAAGGTGAAAGGTGAGAGGAACCGAAACAATGCATTTTCGTCAAGGCCTCTCAGAAATATCTCTTAAAATGGCTTAAATTTACCTTTAGTAACAACCCTTTTGAAATTGCTTGCTGTGGTGGGCCAGCTTAATGCTGTCACAGTGGCGATAACATGTATAATCTTGGCTCAAAGAAACAGGGTAGTTTCATCAAAACTCTCAGAAATAACCGACTGCAAAAATGCGTCTCTTTTTTTTGCAGGTGCGTCTAATAGAGCAATAGAAACAATGTATTTTCTAGGGCCTCTATTGGGACTGACTCCGGTTGAATTGGTTGCTAGGGGCCCTCGTTGGAGTTGACTGCTAGGGCCCCCGTTGGAATTGACTGCAATTCCCCCCTGTTGGATTTGGTTGCTCGTCCCCCCGGTTTAATTGGTTGCTAGGGATCCCAGCGTTTTGAAGGTTCTCCACTAGCGCGCCCTGAAGGTTTTTTCCTGGCCCTCTCGGGTATGTAATTAACACATGTACTGTTTAGAGACCCCCCCCTATTACGTAATATGAACCTGTGTCTTAAAGAAAATTATTAACTCCTGTGTCTTGAGGGAATCGTCATTAAATTATTCATGATCTTAGACAATTAAAGGAAGAAAGGAGTAGCGGCTATGGGTGTCGTCGAAGTGCCTATGGCGTTGCTAATACTGTTTTCTAATTAGCTCATCATCCACCCAACATGCCCTGAAAGTTACAGATTAATACTCTCAGCCGATCCTAAGATACTACATTTATGATCTTTTGACAACTTGGATGGTCATAGTGCCTTTTGATTTACTTCAGTATCTCCATCAAATTCCTTGAAACTTTCAACGTATTATCTTAGCCGTGCCTGAGATACTGCAGATAAGCCCTTTTGGCAACATGGGTGGGCGCAGTGTCTTTTCATTTAACTCAACATCCCCCTCAACGAGCCCAGCCATTTTCAAATTAATACCCTTAGACGCTCTTGAGATATTGCAGATACACCCTTTTGACAACCTGGATGCACACAGTGTCTTTTAATACAGTTCAACATTGCACTCAATTTACCATAAAACTTTCAACTTAATACTTTTAGACGTTCCTAAGGTGTTGCAGATGTTTCATTTCGACTACTTAGATGCACATGACATCATTGGATTTATTCCAGCATCAACCTCAACATTGTCTGAAAGCTGCAACTTGATTAACTTATCCCTTCCTGAAATAGTGCAGGTACGCCCTTTTGACGATTTTCACCATCTCCTCTCATTTATTTCACCATCTCCCTCAACCTCTCTTTAGACAACATTGATGTATATACTGATTTTTTATTAGTTCAACATCCCCTCTAAAACACCCAGAAAGCTCCAGCTTAATATCCTCAGTCTTTTCTTTCATAGTTTAGATACGGTCTTTAGACACCTGGACGAACATGACTTCCTTTGGATTCAATTTAAAATTCCCCTTAATATTCACTGAAAGTTGCAATTCAATAAACTTAGCCATTCCTGAGATATTGTGGTTATGCCATTTTGAAAACCTAGATATATATTGCCTTTTGATTTTTGTTGAAAATCCCCTCAGCATGCCCTGAAAGTTTTAACTTAACACCGGTAAACGTTCCTAAGATATTGCAGATATGTTCTAATAACCTGTGAAACCATATCGTTTTTTACCTAAGTGGTGCTATTGCGCTGCTTATGATTAAATGCATATGTAAAGTATTTTGGTTGAAGACCCAGGCTACATTTGGACATCTTTTGCACGTATATGCGATCACTAAGCTTGCTTCATCAATAGTGCCTGATATTGAACTGGGAGTCCGAACGAGTAGGATTTTTCTGAAGGATAGGATAAACTTATGTTTAAGGTCGCAGATCATTTTAAAGGGTGTCCGAATGCCTTTTCTGTGTCTGTAAATTGGTATGGCAAATGGCAATACTCGTTGTTACCCATATTACCGTATCATGGAAACTTTCAGACAGTTCGTAGAAAAATGGCTCCTAATGTCAAAGCCGTTCATTCGTGGTTAAGCTGCTCTGCACTATTACCAATGATTGAGTTTCGTAATATCAGTCGAAAGTTTGCGTTAGACACGTACAGAGAAGAAGGGGGAAGAGACCTAGGATTCTAATTTTGTTTTTTAAATAGTAACGCTAATGTTTAGTTATAAACCCACTGACTAGATTTTTCTTTTTCAGGTCAACATTGTTAATACCATGCATTTTAGTTGGTAGTATAAGTGTCTTTAAATTTATCAGACTATATGAAACTTCCGAAAAACACCAGCAGACCTTAATTTCATTAGCCTACTCAAGATTTGATGATTTTAGTGAATATGGAGCAGATGAAATGAAGAAAAAAGTGAGACTACTTTGCTGGGTTATGACATCACCAAAAAATCACAATTTGAAGGCAATTCATGTTAAGAACACATGGGGGAAAAGATGCAACATCCTAGTATTCATGACAACAAAACCAGGTTCTTATGAGTTTTATTCCTTTTTTTATTCTCGAAATAAAAAAAAATGGACTTTTAACTGGTTTGACTTACCTGGTTTATTCTGCACTTCCGAAAAGCAGCTCGTAAAAGGTCAAAGGGCACTGAATCATGACGAGGGGCCTGGAACAAGAATTTTGCAGAGTTTGGGATAAAATATGGTTACATAAATGTATATGTGTCTAGCCTCAAAACTTCAAACAACGCAGTAAATGGTCTTAAAAATTAGCGTTTTTGCACCTTCGTGTAGCACGAATTAGAAAATATTTTGAAAAAGCTTTTTAGAGGAGGGTGCCTCACAAAAAGTGTGCTCTTGGACTCGGTATCAGCTTTACAGGGTGCTGACTCTCAATTGTTTCTCAATTCTAGAGATTTGTCCTCTCTAAATATGTTTATTTCTTTTTTTTTCACTTAAGAATACAATAAATAAGCCCTGACGAGGACAGGCTGGACATAAGAGGATTGAGCTGTTTCAGTATTGTGAGATTGTTGGGGTCTCCGCTCTTTCGTAAGCTCCTTGCTCTCTCTCTATTCCGAAAGGAAAAACTGCTTGCGTGGCCACCATGGTCTTTCATGAGCAGGCCTAACCAGAACTGCAAATGGCGCTACAGGGTGACCTTGAGGAGTGGCGGCACCCAAGGACATTATAATAAACAAAACAGCATTGCGCTGGGTTCTAATTAATGGACGATGCTTCTGTGTTTTGTTTGTTTTCGTGGTCTGCTCAGAGCGATCTCGAGATCGCTATCTTATATATTATAAAAGATAGTTTCATAACAAGATGCTTATTTGCCAAATGAGTTTCTTGGGATATTCTGTCTTGATTTTGGAAGGCTGTTCATAAATTTATTTCGTCTGTGCTTTTCTTTCTTTTTCTTTTTTTCTTGTTTTCTTGGTTATTCCGCCTGATTTGAAAGCGGATGCTAATATTGATTTAGCGAAAATTCGTCTATTATTATTTTTAAAATTTTTCATTTTTGAACAAAGTAAGTAATTTTTAAAGAATCTTTCTCATTAATATTGAAATTCACCTACAGAATACACTAAATATTAGGTTGTATTTTAGGGTTGTACCTTTTATTTCAGATCCGAATCTGCCTTATATAATTCTGCCAGTAAAAGATGGAAGGGGACAACTTTGGAAGACATCACAAGAGGCATTAAAATATATATATAATCATTATTTGGACTCATTTGATTGGATACTAAAAGCTGACGATGATACTCTCTTTTTCCCTGAAAATGCTCGCTACTTATTGTCACGATATGATCCAAAGGAGCCACTCTGGATGGGGTGTAAGATGAAAATGTTACATACGCCCGTGTTTTTAAGTGGCGGTGCGGGTAATTATTATCAGCATTAACATTTTTATGAACCAATTTCTCGAGCCTTATTGCTTTCTGATGTCTTAATGCATGATAGTCTTGTATATCATAGAATTTATTTTGAGGATTTTTGTTTATCCCGGCCGCACTTAGGTTGAGGTTTAATCTTCTTCTCTTTAACCTTTGGCTTAATTATTTTTGTCCGAAAACAATCTTTGATAGGTTCGTAGTACAAAAAAAAATTCAATGGCGTTACGAATATATTTTCAGTTGACTGCGATGAACATTTAAGTTCAGCACGCATTATCTCAAAACAAAAAGGGAGAGAAATAAACTGCAAGTTCTAAATTCTAAGAATTGGTTTTGAAGCTTCCAAAATCAATTGGTTTTGGAAACCAATTGGTTTCCAAAACCAAAATTGGTTTTGAAGCAAGTTCTAAGAATTGGTTTTGAAGCTTCCAAGGAAAACATCATCAACTCTTTCAACTTACCGGTAAATATCTGCATATTTTAGAAAATATTGGAAGATCCTTGCTTTTGGGACCTTGTGTCGGTGTCCAGGAATTTTTTAAATTCTATACAAGAGAACTGCAGTTCCCACCTTGAACAGCCAGGAAAGTTCCTTTTTTACATGGGAGCACCGATCTGTCTCAGTTCTTTTCTTTTTTTTCTGAAATAGCGACGGTATCGAATCAGTGATTACACAATATATGAAAGTGGCTCATCAGAACGAAAATATCAGTATCTAGTGCCCTTCTTAAGCAAGAAAAGAGATTGTGTGAGAGCAAGTCAAGCTTCGCTTCCTAGAACTCTACCACCACCGCAGAATATCCAGGTCTAGCTAGCCTCTTGCCCCCACCTAGAGTCAGCAATATGCCTTAGGAAAGGGTATCCTTGTATGGTATACTAAACTAATACATTAAAGAGAATAGTGCTATGTACAAGAATAACACTGCTATGGTTAAGCTAGGAAATGAGGTTATTTGGTTATTTCGCTCAGGAGATAAGTAGGGTTGCTTTCTGTCTCTGTTTATCTATGTCATTTTATTGAGCTCTGTCCATTAGCAAAGGCATTGGGAGAACACGGAATCAAATGGGGAACTAAAACTTTATTTGACTTGGATTATGCTGATGATTTTAGCATCCTAGTTGAACATGTTAGCAAAATGAATAAACTTTTAGAGGTTTTGCAAGTTCAGGGTGCAAGCAGGGTTTGAAAATTAATGTTCAGAAGATTAGGTCACTAAGGCTAGGAATAAGTGAAAATGACAAGGTGACGTTGACAAGGTAACGGAAAGATTGATCCGGTGACAGCTTCACTTAACCAGGTAGCATTATTAGTAAAGACGGTGGGAGCAGTGAAGATGTTAAAAGTAGAATGGCCAAGGTTCAGGGTGTTTTTTTAAAGTTAAAAAAAAGTTTGAAAGAATAGGAAAATAAGTTTGCAAACCAAGATTAGAATATTGGAAGGTACAGTGATGTCAGTAATCAAATATGCCTCTGAAGCATAGACGCTCCGAAAAGCGGATGAAGATTTACTGGATGTTTTCCAAAGAAATTGTCTACGGATTGTTCTGGGTACCCGGCTGACTGACCGTATTTCAAACAGTAGCCTGCACGAAAAGTGTGGTTCAGTCCCGCTTTCAAGGGCTATTAAATAAAAAAGCAAGTTTATTTAACTAAAAGTAAAGAGCGATATTAAAACTTGAAACAAATAGAAATTATTCCGTATATTAAAGAGACTGTCCCCTTCTCAGCGCCCCGCTCTTTACGCTAAAGCTTTCTATTGTTTTAAAAAGTAGAGTTGTGAGAAGAGTCAAACTTTAGCATAAAGAACGGGGCATTGAAGAGGGGACACCCCTTTTCATATATGGAACAATTACTGTTCATTTTGAGTTTTATTGTCGCTCCTTACTTTCAGTAAAAAAAAAACTAGTTTTCTTTTATTTAATTTCTAAACGTTTTTGAATTGATGCAGAATATGATTTTGGCTCACCGTACATGAATAATTAAAATGAATTTTGCATATTAATTGTACTTTGTTGGCTAAATGGCTCTCTCAAAATTTTGATCGGACGATTTTGAGAAAAACGGGCGGGGGGGGGGGCCTAGTTGCCCTCCAATTTTTTGGTTACTCGAAAGGCTGCTAGAACTTTTAGTTTTATTTACAAATGTTTTTATTAGTAATAAATATACGTAACTGACGAATTAACTTACGTGAGGAACTTCTATATTCATATATTTTATTACTTAGAGGGGGTTCAACCCCCTCGTAAATACCACGGTCTTTACGCTAAAGTTCGAATTTTATTCCAATCTTATAAGAATGACCCCTGAATCACAAAGGCCGTTTAATTAGAATAAATAGTTCTTTTGAAATTACTAAAATACTTTAGCGTAAAGAGAAAGGTATTGATGAGGGGACGAACCCCTCATGTACGTAATAATTTCTGTTCGTTTTAAGTTTTAATGTTGCTCCTTACTTTCAGTTGAAAAACTCGTTTTTTTTTGTTTAATTTCTCATTTTTTTTTATAATGCTGAAAAATTCGGCACCCCCTTTATGGAAATTATATTCCCTATGAAAAATTCCTCCATGGAAAGATCCTCCCACGTCACCCCCGACCCCCCCCCCCAACAACCAAAAAAATCCACCATGAAAACATCTGTATATTTCCCAATAACCAGTGCTATACTTAAACAATAGACATTGTTCATAATTTGCAGCCCTTGCCCCGGGGACTTTGGGGAGTAAGTCGTCCTCATAGACATAGTTATTAGATTTTTCGACTATGCTGAACAAAAGGGTTATCTCAAAATTTTGATCCGGTGACTTTGGTAAAAAATGAGCGTCAAGGGGGTCTAATTTCCCTCTAATTTTTTGGCAAATTAAAATGTGTTCTAGAACTTTCAATTCCAATGAGCCCTAACGCAACATTCTCGGACCACTGGGTCGATACAATCACCCCTGGGAAAAAGAAAAAAGACAAAAAAAAACAAAGAAAGACACCATCAGTGATCTTTCTTCTGGCAAAAAGTACAAAATTCCACATTTTTGCAGATAGGAGGTTGAAACCTCTACAGTAGGGTTCTCTGATACTCTGAATCTAATGGTGTGATTGTCATTAAGATTCTATGACTTTTAAGTGATGTTTCCTCCTTTTTTCGAAAATAAGGCAACTTTTCTCAGGCTCATACCTTTTGATGGGTAAGACTAAACTTGATGAAACTTGTACATTTAAAATCAGCATAAAAATCAGATTCTTTTGACATATCGATTGGTATCAACATTTTGTGAGATTGCTAAGGCAGATTCTGCGGATAAAGGATTACAGATAGTCGAAGATTGTTCCTTACTGTCAACCGTGCAGAGGTAAACGAGAAGCAGGTTGTTTTCTTTTGGGGTGGGAGGATATTGTAAGGAAAGATTTAAGAGAAATGGGAATTTTCTGGGAAGAGAGACGCTTGGAATAGATCGGGACGGAGGATGAGCGTGCGTAGCTATGTTGCACTCTGGTGACTTGGTGCTGCTATGAGTTGTTGGTATTAGTTAGTAGTAAAGGTGTATCATATGTCAGCTTGTGCCTTGAAACATCAGTTCTGCTCAAAAAGGGTCAAAATGCCTGGAAATGCAAATTCTAATATAGCCAATCGATTATGGTCTGAAACCTTTGACTGAAAGACATGACACTTTTTAATGCCATTTCTGGATTGGAAAGGCTGTGAAGAATAAACAAAAGTACCATTGCAATCTCATAGTCCAAAACCTTGTCCAAAAAATGAAGTTTTCTTAGTTAAAAAAGAGAAAGAGAGATCAATGGAAATAGAAAAAGAAGCTTTCAACAATGAATTCGAAATAAAATACTAAGGGAATCATATGCTGGAATAAAACAGGGCTATTGAGCAAGAGCTGTGAGCTGTTTATAAAATAAAGAACAGATTTCGCATTTTCACCTTACATTTTTATTTATCCTTAGCATTCCATTGAATAGTTCGTCATGTCCAACCTTAATTGAGGATCTTAAAATTGTGTGATTGAAGTTGCTTATCTTGCACGTTCACAGCGCTCTTAGCCAAACAATTTATTTCATACAAACAATAGTTTCCTGTTTAACGATGTTTTTATTTATTTTTTTTCTTTTCTTTTATTAGGATACATTTTCAGTAAGCAAGCCGTAAAGATATTTGTCGAAGAAGCCATAAAAGACAACACGTACTGTTATCCTGAGATCAATGATTGGGCGGATGACCTGCAAATAGGTTAGTCATTATTACTTTTCAAAAGAGAGAACAGCGAAGGCGTTCCCTTGGTTTTGGAGAATGTGAGAATGATGTCATTTGTAGTAACCATTGTTCAACATTTCTCTTCAAACAATCTGTAGAGCCTCGGTGATCTTGGGTATCTTCTTTTTTATGGGGGGGATGGATTGGGAATTCGGTATGTCTCCTAAAAAATTGGTTCAAGTGACAACACTGGAGGCAATGCTAGACGACCAAAGATTATATTTTAATAATAAAACAAAAGATAATATTTAAAAAATAAAACAACAGAGGGAAAGCACATGAGGGAGTGAGAGAAAGAGAAAAAATTATAATTGTTATTATTTTCCAGTAGTTCAAAAGTTGGACATACGAAAATAGTGATGCGGTGCCAGAAACTGTACTTTAAATGCTTGTGATTGAGCTAATATTTTATTTCGGGTGATAACTAGTAGGAGATGGAGAAATTACATACTTTTGTCAACCTCATAGTACGAAAAGTCAGTGCTACTTAACAAGAATATTCTGAATTAAAATTAATATCTATATAGGGCAAATAAATAATTTTAAATTGAATTTTTATAGAGTAAAGCATTGTAAAGAATAGTGTTTAAGAAAACGGCACGAATACCGTGAGTTCAATTAAACATTTTTGGCCTAGTTTGTGCTAAGAAGGCAGGGACATAGGACAAAAGATTGAAGTTTGCAAAATAAATGCTTTCGGATAGGGAGAAATAGCTTTGGGAGGTGCGCTATTGCATGGAAATTTACTTGTGATTTAGTTTAACATTTTGTATTTTTCATACTCTTATTTATTTATGTACTTATCGGTTATATGATAAACGCTAGGGAAGTGAAGTTCGATTACTGATGATGAAATCAAACAAAATATGATGACAATAAAATAGTTTAGAAACACATTTGGGCTATATATACACTTTAAGGGGGAGGGGATAAAGCTTAGCAGATATTAAATACTTAACGTAACTTGACCTAATCTAACCAAACCAAAATACCAACTAAATACTGAAACAAAATATAGCTAAATTTATTTTTCTACCAAGCTAATTGTGTGGCAAAAAGAAGTTGCTTGACCAGTTTCTTGTGTCATTTTCGCATCATCCGCGAGCAAAATTCTATAGTGTTTATTCTATAACCGATAAGCACTTTTATTTCTTCTGATTTACCTCGAAGAAAAATCTAATTCTTGTCTCATTTATTGTCTTATGTACATACCTATTGATATTTTAAAATTTAAGTTATGTTTTAAAAAAGCGAAGATTAGCAGAGATTTAATTGTTAGAATGATCTGTACAAATTTGTAAATTGGTTTGAAAATTCTATTTAAGGAAAGTGCTTCGAGAAGCTTCAAGTGAAATTGATTGATACTCGTGACGAAAATGCACTTCATAGATTTTTACCATTGTCTCCATTTTTCCACTTGAAACCTTTGGAAAATGAAGAGGACCGAAAAAGCTGGTGGTGGTCAGCAGCATACTACAAGGATGAAACAGTAATAATTTTACCAGTTATTCTTATTTTTTGTAATAATTTAGTGAAGTGGGTAGAGTATATTTAATGCCAAGTTAATTTTCATCAGTGGATTAGTAAGCACTGCAATAGCCATTTCACGCCTCTCTACGAAACTTGGCATTTTTGCATTTTTTTTTTCGCATTTTTCATCCTTGCATTTCACAAGGATGACCACAGATGCATACTTTTTTTTTCAGTTTGCCCTCCCAGGGTCATCGTACCAGAAAAGGGTTCGTATCATATCAGGACTAAAAAAAGGATACGGCATTAGACTTTACAGTCCCTGCCGGCGGTGCTGATCTCCGTTTCTTGGCCCTTCAGCCAGGAAGTGCAATGGGGGGTTGGGGGCCAGCCATCCTGTGCTTTCGCACACCCTTCCTGTTTACCTTCCCCAGATTTCTCCAGGTACCCATTTAGAGCTGGGTCGACTCTGGCTAAGCTTACAGAGTCACGCCACTGACCCCCGTCCCAACTGAAGAATTGGGTACACTGGGATTCGAACCCGCGTCCTCTCAGACAAGGGATCCCGAATCCAGCGCACCAACCAACTCGGCCAGGACGGCTATTGGACTTTAAGATCGAAACTCTAAGAAATCAAAACTCTAAGAAACAGAGTCTTGATAACAACAGATACATCAAAAGAATCTCTCGGATTCTCAAGGTAAAGTTAGTTTTATCGCTATTTGCGAAAGTTTTTTGAGTCAGGAACATTCTGTCTCATTGTATTCTTTTCCAGATTATAATTTGGAGAATAAAAACCGGACGTCACTTTATAGACGGGGAATTGCGTGTTTGATTTCTAAGTCGTTGACATACCATGTTAGAAATGATATTGATGTTTGGATAGAGGGTAAATTCGAAAGTTTTAGCCTGGAATTAGATATGGGAAGTAGTAACTTTTTGATTAGTGTTGTGTATAAGCCACCAAGTGCTAGCTGGGAAGAATTTGAACGTGGGTTTGATCAACTTGCTTGTGAGGTGTCTTGGACAGGTTTCGATTTTATTTGTATGGGTGATTTCAACTTTGATCTGCTTACATTGAATGGAGCAAATTTTGATTTTCTTAATTTGATGGTTACTCATGATCTTTTCCCCATAGTAAATATTCCAACACGTGTTACGAGTCATTCAACCACTCTTATTGATAATATTTTTGTTGGTTCTAAGTATCTGGACCGTAGTTATGCCGATGTGGTTCTATACCCTTGTTCGGACCATTTCCCAGTTGTTGGAGCGGTACCTTGTGGTGGAATAAAAAGAAATAAAATAAAAAAAGGTAATGACTAGGTCATTGAAAAAGGTGAATTTACAGAGGTTTGGTGAAGAGTTGAGTACCATTGATTTTAGAGAGATTATGGATATGAAAGATAACGCTTCTGGTGCATTTGATCGTATGATGGGGGTCGTACAGCCAATTTATGATAAGACTTGCCCAGTGAAATTCTTGAAACCCCGTAAGCGTGAGGCCAGGAAGCCCTGGATAACTATTGAAATTCTTAAAGTGTCAGATTTGAGAAATCAAGCGTATGTGGAATATTTAAATAGTGAATGTGCCATTAAACTGGAAAAATTCAAAATAATACGCAACAAAGTAAACTCGATGAGAAGAAAGGCTAAAAAAGAATACTTTGCCAACCAATTGAGTTTAAATAAGGATAATACTAAAAGAATTTGGAAAGTTATTAATGACCTATTGGGAAAGGAGAAAGAAGCTCCACCTAATTCGCTACTGATTCAAGGTGAACCTGTTAATGATGAAATAAGTATCACGACTAAATTTGCTGAGTTTTTTTCAAGTGTTGGGCAAAACGTACAGGCGCAAGGGTTGGTGAACTTTAATAATGATTTAATGAAAGATGAATTTGTGGATGATAGAGGAATCAGAAATTAAATTGAATTTCAGCCTTGTATTGGAGATGAAATTCTGAAGGTTGTGAAAACAATCAAAATCGAATTCAGCAGGGACAGATGGCATTAATCTGAAAACTTTTAAGTCAGTGATGTGTTATTTAATGCCATGTCTAGTCCATATCATCAATCTTTCCCTCCAAACCAGTATATTCCCTGATGCGCTTAAAAGGGCAAAAGTAATCCCCCCTCACAAAGGTGGCTCTAAGCTAGAAATCGAAAATTATAGACCCATATCAATCCTACCCTTGTTTTCGAAAATATTTGAAAAAATTGTCCATAAAAGGCTTTATGATCACCTTATGAAAACGGGGATGTTAAGTGAAAACCGGTTTGGCTTTAGGAAAGGTCATTCGACGTCGGACGCCGTGCATTCCCTTTGTGATATTTTAAATAAATGCTTTGAACGTGGTGAAATCCCTTTGACCGTTTTTATCGATTTTAGAAAAGCATTCGATACAGTGGATTTTAATATACTACTCAAACGTCTACAATCCCTTGGAGTTCGTGGTAACTATTTAAAGTGGTTTAATAGTTTTTTAAGTGGTAGATCTATTCAAGTTGTATTAAATGATGTGTTTTCTTCTCCTTTTCAAGTGAGGTGTGGTGTACCTCAGGGGTCTGTTTTGGGACCACTTCTGTACCTTGTGTATGTTGATTCAATGCGTTTCTACTTACCTGAGTGTTGTATTATGACTTTTGCAGATGATACAGCTTTAACTATGTCTAGTCAATCTGTCGATGATTTGTTGTTGAAAGTTAATAGGGTATTAAAGGCATTTTTTGTATTTACAAGTTTGGGCCTTTTGTCAGTAAACGTTAATAAAACTAATTTTATGATTTATAGGAGAGTTGATAAGTCTCCATGTGTTGATAAAAAGATATTTTTTAACGGCAGGCCTTTGTCACAAGTGCATGAAGTGCGTTATTTGGGGTTCCAGCTTGATTGTAATCTATCTTGGAAGAACCATAGTGATCTTGTTGCAGCTAAAGTTGCTAGAGGTTTGGGAATTTTGCGTCGATTAAAGCATGTTTACCATTACCAGTTCTTTTATTATTATACCACACCATTGTTGCGCCTTATATTTCTTATGGTTGTGTCCTTTGGTCTAGTAATTTCTATGCAAATTTTAAAAGAGTGCAGATCTTACAAAATAAAACAGTACGTCTTCTTGGTAATTATGTAGAAAATGTGAATGATACCGCGCCATGTTTTAAGAAATTACGAGTGCTTAACATTGGTCAGATTCGAGATTATCAAGCTGCTGTTTTTGCGTATCGATGTTGCAATGATGTATGTCCTCCAGTTTTTTTCAAGTAAATCGTTCACTCCATGGGTATGAAACTAGAGAGGCAGATAATTTTATTGTTGAGTACCGAGACACCACACGTGCAGCTTTCGGAATTAGGTATTTAGCTCCGGCTATTTGGAATGATATCCCAGCTGGCATTAGGGAGGCGGAACATATTGGGTTATTTAAAGTAAATTTAAAAAAAACATTTATTGGGAGTGGGGAGATAATTTTTTTTTCTTCTTCTTCTTTTTTTATAATTATTGTTAGCCTTTTTTTATGTATATTCTGGTATTAAGGAGTAATTGAGTGAGAGTGTTTTGTCCTTCTTTAGTTTCCATTTTTTTAAGTTCTGTTTTTTTTTCTTATTAAATTAGGGTGAGAATCAGAGGATTGCAGCCGTCCAACATCAGGCTCTTTGAGCCTTCCCCAGGGCGGTTGTATGTATTTATAGTTTTTGTAATTTAGTAGTTAATAAAGAGAGTTCACATAAAAAATCGAATGTTGATGCTTATTCAAAATGTATAAAATTTATCGAGTGGAAGATTCCGTGGAAAAATCTTTCCATTGAGGGATTTTAATGGGTAAAGGGAATTTTTCATGGAGGGGGAGTCAGATTTCCCGGCATTGTTTAAAAAACCGTCAGATATTAAATATTTTTTTTTGCAACTGAAGGTAAGGAGCAACATTGCAACTTAAAAGAAACAGAAATTATTACGTATTTGAAGTAGTAGCCCCCTCCTCAATACCTCGCTCTTTGTACAAGAGTTTTTATTTAGAACGTTAAAAAAAAACATATTATTCTAATAGATATTCTTAAATAATTGGAACAAAAAGTCAAACGTTAGAGTAAGGAGCGATGTATTGATTAGGGGACTAAACACCCTTATTTACGGAATAATTTCTACTCATTTGTATTAATGTTGCTCCTTATCTTCAGTGGAAAAATCTTCTTCTTTTTTTTTTGGTTAATCAAAAAGGTCGTGGTAACGCACTGTTGTAAGGAGCCATCCGGTTTTTTTATTGTTTTAAAAAGCAGAGCTGTGACAGAATCAGCAACCTTTGCGTAAAGAGCGAGGCGTTACGAAGGGGATAACCCCTTTCATATACGGAGTAATTTTTGTTCGTTATAAGTTTTAATGTCGCTCCCTACTTGCAGTTAAAAAAAATTGTATTTAATTTCAGTATAAATCGAAAGCCCTAGTGATCTTTTTAAGTAACAAACGAAATTGAACCACGTCAAAGTGGGGCTTTACCATCTTTTGATATAAACGAAAATTTTGGCCTTAAGAGAGCTTAAAATTTTGATTGAAACAAAATTCAGATTTAAAGTCAATTAAATCACTTAACTTTCGAAGAACTAGGAATTTAGTCTTTAACTTGCATAGGCGATAAGGCGTCCAAGTTTTCCACATTGAGCCTCCAGGACCTGCTGCTCATCAGCTGACACGATTTGGAATGACACGCATGGTTCTGAAACGTGGGTACTTGGGAAGATGGTGAAGGATTTGTTAGATTTTTTTCTAGAGGAAATGTCTACAGATAGTTTTGGGTAGCCATTTAGCTCACCGTATATAAAAGTACAAGCTCTTAGTCTAGGCACCAGTAACCAAAAAGACTCAAGTCGACATGACACATCTATTTCACTCAATCTGAAAGCAGTTTCTAGTCTCATCGAACCCGCTGATTACGATTGTGCCCGGGAATAGGCACCTCCAAGGGGTGCTGGACCCTCAAAAATGACTTTAAAAATTAAGAAAACAATTATTTTAAAAGAATTTAAAGGACGCAATAGATAATTACCTAAAAAGCAATTCAAGCGCTTTCTTGAAGATCAAGGCTCAAACCATGGAAAGCTGCTTTAAATCTACCCAAGAGGCGAAACGTATTTTTGCCAACCTTGCAGAAGAACCAGAAGCAGTTAAAAAAGTTCTTTTGAATGGTTGTAAAATACAGGGTCAACAACCCAAATGCTAACAAAATACTTCAGCATGAACTCCTCCAGTATTTCCCGGCATTATTTGAAGCCCGATCTGACGGATTCAGATTTCCAAAAAATTCCGATCTGGAAAACATCTAATCTGATAAACTTGATAGAAGTGTTGTCTTGCCTAGAATCTAGGGCTTGCTCTTTGACCATTTTTGATGTCGATTAGAAGCTTTCACTTATTTTGGACCTTATGCCATTCTTATTACGGACCATGACTCCGTCAAGGAATGATAGATTATCAGATTTGTTAAGAAGATTGATCAGTAAGATTTTTAGTCAGCTCCCAAAAAACTGACTTCTACGCACAATATATGTGGCTTCTGACCGGTTTGATGGAATTTATGGAATATATTACTCGACTGACTCACCTGTGGGCTTAAAGACACCTGTGGGCTTGTTGCCGTTGATGAAGGGAGTGAGCAAAGTTTGAACATCAGTGCGATGTATAATGAAAGCATCAAGCTCATTTATTACTGGCGACCAATTCTCAGAAGTTTTTTGGCCAAAGCTAACTTAGTGACTTTTCTGCATGAGTTTTTGAATAATTTTGGTTGTACAAGTAGGAGCTTCAACATTATACTAGCTGGAGGTTTCCCTGATTGTTGACTTGTTGGGATATTGCCTAGAGGAAGATACATGGAACCTTTATTTCTTTTGGTCTAGTTTGGAAGTACACACAAAGAAGCAGACATTTGAATTGGAGTCCATGTTGCTTCCAGCTTAAGAAAAAGAAGTTATTATTTAATTGTTTGGGCCAATAGAACCGATATTCTGGTGATATTTTTGTAACACTCGTCTAGATACAGAATGGAATTAAAAGAAGCAACGATTCCTCCAGTTTCCTGACCGATTTTTTTCTGTGTATGAACTGGCTTCTTCTCTTCTCAGGTACTTTGTTGAGAGTATTTGACTTTACCACTGCCTTAGTGGCACTGACGCGACGAGCTTCATATATTATGTGAGTAAAAAGATATTCGTTAAAGCAGCTCTAAAAAATGATAGTATTAGTAGAATTCCGGCATTGGCGAAAAAAGACAAGATTGACCGCGTAAATATATCAAATTAGGTAGAGGAGGTGATAGAGGTGGCAAGGAAAGAAGCAATAGTAGGCTATGGAAAGAATCCTACAGGCTTTAATTCTCTAAACGGCTTACGAGTGCAATTATTTCATAAGAAACAATCGTTGAAAAACTTTGCGCGCACTGAAAAAAGCTTTAAATACCACATACTTAGAGTTATAATCATTAGAGAATCATTTTACAGTCTATGGAAAGTAAAAAAAATAGTTTTATAAGAAGTAAATCTTAGGTGGGTGTTCAATGGCGCTTTTGAGGCTATTCCTCTGACAAATTCATTGTCAAAATGGCTGATTTCTGTAAGCTGTATCGCCGTTCACTGCAAATGTAATAAGATGTAAATTGGAGATTGTTCCTTTGTGGGAATCCACAAATGTGACTTCCTTTGTTTTTGTGCTGGGAAATAAGACTGATCTCAAAGCGATCATGGGACTATGATTTAAAATTAACTTTGAAAATATTACTTCAATAGCCTTCAAATGGCCCACAGAACTGATTTAGAATTATCTTACTCTATGCCTATCTACCTTAGTTCTTTCCTACGATGGATAATAGACTATCTATCAACAAGTGAAATGAATCACTTTTATACAATTATGAAAAAATTATGCCAAATTTCCATCTCACAAAGACTATCTGTCTCGATTTTATTCTAGCTAGCCATGGCTTGCCTTTCAAGTCTTCCTCCAAGTTGATCAGATTCAAAAATCAATGGTATCATCAATTTGAATTATCCTTACTCTATTCCTATCTGCCTTAGTTCTGCCCTAGAATTGATGTTAGAATATCCATCAAAAAGTAAAATGAATCAATCATCTTTATACAATTTCGAAAAGTCATGCGAGCTTTCACTCTTACAAAGACTACCTGTCTTGGTTTTATTCCAAAGTTTTGTCTTTTTTTTACTTCGTAATTTGTGATGCCTTGATTTTCAGTACCATTACATTTATATCATTATTTTTAATTATATTCATTATTTTTTTCATTGCTCATCATTTATTCATTATGATTTACAGTATTTTGGAGGAGACTGCTGCTCAAATACTACAATATCGTTCCACTATGTAAGCCCTGAAGACCAGTATTTATTCTACAATGTATTTTACAACATACGACCTTATGGAAAACAGTCTCTAGATAATTCTGAAAGTCCGCCAAAGCCTCCTCCAGACGAAACGCTGACAGAATTACAGTTTCTAAATAAAGAGGCGAGAAGGAGTAGACTTCAGTCAGATATAAATTTTATTCGAAATATTTTTAAGAAGCACAAGTATGATGGTCAATAAGTTTGAGAAATACCTCAACCAGTCAATGCCACTAAAACTGCATATGAAATCGACCCAATCTGCTGTGAAACGTGCAAAAATCTTGCTGGAACAAAAAAGGATGTTGCGTTGTAATTAGCAGGAGATGGAGTGATGAATTGTTAAAAATAGTTTATATTAATGTGAGTTTTTGGTGAGTTGTCAAAATTCAGAAATTTTAAAATTCGTAAATATAGTTTTTTTTCTGGTTCATTAATTGGAAAATATGTTTTCCAAGAAAAAATTTTCAAAGAAAATTAAAAAACAAAACTCAGGTTTCAGGTTAAGTTTGAGCGAGGTCAAGCTTAAAGCAAACAGAACTTAATGCAAATAAATAAATGAAACGTAAAACAAATTGAAAGTAAAATAAATAATCAAGTCAAGCTTAAACAGAGCAGAAATTACTATATATACAAGGTTGAGCCTATTATAGCGTCAATCCTTTTAAGGGCTAGAGTACCAGTTGCCCTTTATCGAAAACGATTCGCATTTCAAACAGTATGTTTTTTATTTCTTATAGCATCAATAATGACAGCAGAAAAAGAGAATTACAGTTCTAAGCCAAGGCTACAAGAAAGATCTACCTTAAAAAAGAGTGAGGCTGTTGTCCTCTCTAATCCTCGTAAATGCTTGAATGTCACCAGTGCTTTCATGAAAATGGTGTATATTTGTGTGTTTTTTAGTTGTCAAAATACTAATCATAAAAGTAAGCACTAATCTCAACACTAATCAATGTTACAAGATGGAATTATTTTTTTATAATACTTTCGTTTGTGGCTTTTTAGTTTTATTTTACTTTTAAAACTTCTTTTTATCGTTTAAACGCTTCTCTTTATTCTGTTTCTTTTGAAAGTATTAAACATTCATGCCTAGATTAAACTTTTAAAACAAACATTGGTTATTTTAAGGCAGGACGTTTAGCTTGCTGAAGAAATCCGATGAATAAGTGAACCAATGATTATTGGCTATCGCTGGAGAAAATAAAACAAGAAACATTAGGCTTTCTAGCTCTTCCCCAACATCCCAGAAAATGCAATTTCGTGGTTTACTTCTACCGTGCGGATAAACATGAATATTATTTACCATTATTGCTTAATAAACTTCAAATTTGAATGAATTTTTTTCTCTTGACTGTTTTTTTCAAAACTCATTTTTAATATCCACTTTTATGATTCAAAGCCTATCCACTCCGGAAATGACATAAAAAGTTCCTTTATACCAAATGCCATCTCACGATAACCTTGTGAAGACAAATTTATACAAAGTACATAATGATCTCTTAGGCAGGTTCCAACATTGTTTTGGCAGCTTGTTAATGCTGGAGAAACACAAATAATAAAAACAGACACAGAAACGTTTCAAAGTCTTTATTTAATTTTTGAAAACTCGTTTTCTTAATTATCTTTAACTGTTGAGGAAACAAGGGCAACAGTTAATATTTCAAAGGTTAAAACAGTTTTTTTTGTTCGATATTTATTTTTCAAAAAGTGTTTTTAGTTTAATCTTCTAAGGGATTGGATGGGGAGTATACAAGAAGGGGAGTTGTAAACCTGCGGTTTACAAACAGTGTTGTTATTGGTGGCACGAGCCCCCTTGAAATAGGGTTCGAAATGGGACGAAAATTTGCATATTCTGGTCAGCTTGATACTTGTATCTGGAAGTTTTTGCGCCAAGGGGTCCCCAATGCACAAAAATAGAACAACAAATATTCGTTTGATCAAGAACAAGGCTAAAAAAGTGCCCAAAAAAAGTGTTAAACTAGAAATTGGTGTCCGTGAATAAAATACTCAGATGAAAATAGCATGGAAATTAATGGTGTTTAGATTTTTTTCGGATATTCAAGTATTAAGCAATTTTCAACAATATTTTCCTTTCTTTCTACTATAATTAGGCAACTCCTTGAATACACATTAGTAACCAAAATCATTATATGCCCATAAGTCGCTGGTTCTTATCTTCACTGCTGAATAGGTGAACTCGATCCAGTTAGTTTTCACCGCCTGAAGGGTTTTTAACTTCCAAATCAAGCTCAGGCACCTGGCACCACCAAGACATTTTGTTACTTTTTTATGGTTTTGATGACATTTTCTTGGGCGTATCAGGTCCATTTCTCAATGGCTCGGAATCATTCATCATTCCAAAATCAGGATTAGTGTATTATATTTATGCCCTGTTAAACTTGTGACATTTTTAAATTTCCTTTCGTTTAAGGCAAAACTCTTCTTGAATTTTCAAAAGGAATATTTATGTAAGTGCTACAATTTAAATTCATGTAACTATTTATCGATCAGCTTACCACATAATAACAAAATCGAATGGCAATAAACTGTAGCTATTGGGTACATTATCGGAAAAATCTATCAACAAAGGTCTATAAACTATACCAAAATCCATGTCTGGTGCTGGTAACAAATGAATGATACTTACTAAGTATAAGGGTGCCTTTAAAAATTCATTATCATAAGAATATGTGCAGAGCTTTAGGAAAACAACTGCTATACAATAGTATATAGCCATTAGTTGTACTAAATAATTGGTCAAACAGTTCGTGGTAACGAACTATAGGTAAGGAGTGAATCGGCCCAACAGTAACCTAAACTCTAAAAAAAAAAGAATTTTAACAAGAATTATTGTATCAAGAAAATTACTTTTTTATGCCAATTCCAAATATACAAGATTTATCAAGTCTAATCTTATCCATCAAAGCTACGAGCCAGAAAAAATTTGCCTCATTTTGGAAAAAAGGAGGAAAATAACGCCAAAATGTCTAGAGAACTTAATCAAAATCCTACCATCAGATTCAGCATACCAGAAAATCCAACTATAGAGATTTTAAGTTCCTATCTACAATTGAATAAAAAAAACAAGTTTTTTTTAAACAGAACGTAGGGCGCAACATTAAAACTTAAAACGAACAGAAATTATTCCGTATATGAGAGGGGTTGTCCCCTCCTCAACGTCCCGCTCTTTACGCTAAAGTTTTTTATTGTTTTAAAAAGTAGAGTTGTGAGAAAGAGTCAAACTTTAGTGTAAATAGCGGAGTGTTGAGGAAGGGACAGCCCCTTTCATGTACGGAATATTTTCTGTTAGTTTTAAGTTTAATGTCGCTCCTTACTTTCAGTTTAAAAAAAAACTTGTTTTTTTATTTAATTTCTGAACATTTTGAATTAATACAGTTTTGGTTTTGGCTCACTGTAGATGAATAATTAAAACGAAATTTGCATCTTAATTTTACTTTTTTTTGGGCTAAATGGCTTTCTCAAAGTTTTGATCGGATGATTTTGAGAAAAATAAGCGACCTAGAGGGCCTAGTTGCCCTCCATTTTTTTGGCTACTTTGAAAGACCACTAGAGTTTTTCATTTGATTTACGAACGTTTTTATTAGTAATAAATATACGTAACTCACAAATTAACTTACGTAACAAACTTCTATATTCGTATATTTCTATTACGTATATGAGGGGGTTCGCCCCCTAGTCAATACCTTGCTCTTTAAGCTAAAGTTAAATTTTTGCTCCTATTCTTTAAGAATTACCCCTAAATCACAATTGCCGTTGAGTTAGAATAAATAGCTCTTTTGAAATTCTTAAAAATACTTTGGCGTAAAGAGTGAGGTATAGCGGAGGGTATGAGCCCCCTCATATACATAATAATTTCTGTTCGTTTTAAGTTTTAATGTTGCTCCATACTTTCAGTAGAAAAAAACTTGTTTTTTATTTAATTTCTTATTGTATTTTTTTAACAATGCTGGAAAATCCAGCGCCCCTTCATGGACATTGTCTTCCCCCATGATAAATTCCTCTAAGGAAAGATCCTCCCGCGTAAACCACGTAAACCCAGGCTTTTAACTTGCATCCCCTCCTCCCGGGGACTGCGGGAGATTAAGTGATCCCCAAAGATATAGTATTTAGGTTTTCGACTAAGCTGAACAAAATGGATTCTCAAAATTTTGATCCGGTGACTTTGGGAAAAAAAGGAGCGTGGGAAGGGGCTACTTGCCCTCTAATTTTGTGGTCACAGAAAAAGGCATTGGAACCTTTAATTTCCGTTAGAATGGGCCTCTCCTGATATTCTAGGACCACTGGGTCAATGCGATCATCCCTGGGGAAAAAAATAAACAAATAAACACGCATCCGTGGTCTTTCTTCTGGCAAAAACTGCAAAACTCCACATTTTTGCAGATAGGAGCTTGAAAGCGCTACAAAATGGTTCTCTGATACGCTGAATCTGATGATGTGATTTTCATTAAGATCCTATGACTCTTAGTTTCCTTTTTTTCGACAATAAGTCAGATTTTCTCAGGCTCGTAACTTTCGAGGAATAAGACTAAACTTGATGAAACTTATATATTTAATAAAATCATCATAAGAATTCGATTCTTTTAATGTTTCTATTGGTATCGAAATTCCGTTTTTTAGAGCTTCGGTTACTATTGAGAAGGGTTGCTCCTTACTACAGTTCGTCGCCACAAACTGTTTAAAAATGTGGAATTTTGCATTTTTTGCCAGAAGAAAGATCTTTGTTTGTTTCTTCTGTAAGACATCCTTGAAAGGATGTCTCTTTATTTGAATGAATGAATCAATTTATTTTTTACCTCCAAATACAACAGGGCAAATGGAGAGCACAATATAAACAAGCGAAAAAAGATGAACAAAATAACCAGACAAAAAGAAAATACAAGATAACCACAAAAAAAAAACAGAATTGACAGCATACTTCGCATATAACTAGGTCTGAAGTGGGTCATGTGGAACAAAATGGTCTCGCGTCTTCCTTACTACGTTTGAAGTAAGTTCAGTTAGCTGTGTTGGGGTATCTGGCAGCAAAGAATTTCTGACCATTTTCTTGTAGCGGTATGACCGAGGCAGAGATATTGAGTACTTATATTACCGAAAGTAACTTATCCTCAGTAGTTTCTAGTCCTTTTTCCGCAGGATGTGGCGAACAGCACTGGTAAAAGCAATTGCTGGGGATCAATAACTGGAATATAACTGCACTAGGCCTCTATTGTCGAAACATGAACAATTAGGAACAATCTTACCAGACGACATTTGTAAGCTCCGGGGTGGCATACTAACAATAAAAGAACATGTCCCGTGCGTGGCTCACGAGAAGCACGTCATTGGCGTAAACAATGGAACTCATGTTAGTCTCTTTATAAAATAGAGGTGTCTTGAGAAGACGCAGAAACTGGCAAGAACACATTTGAAAATTTAGGGGGATAGCACACTACCCTGGCAAACGCCTTTTAGAACCTCGGTGTCCTCAAATACCACGTTTGACCATCTAGCTCTAATAGACATATTACGATACCAAAAAATTAACCACTGAAGTTTAAGACCAATTTACTCCCTCACGGAAGTGTTGAAATATAGCTTGTAAATGGACTAGGCTGTCGATAGTGCCTGAGATATCTACCCCAGAAAAATATAAAGGACACTTTTCTTTGAACACATTTTCCATCAACTTCGTCAGAATCTAATTAGCTTCAATGTTGCAACCCATACCTTTACCCAGTTGGTAAGGCATAAAATTGGGCTTAAAAGCAATATTTGGAAGAAGATTCTTACTTAAAAACAAGAAACTGTAATAGGACTGAATTGGCACACGCATTCGGGTCTTTAACTCCCTTTTGTGTAGACATTCCAAAAACGCTAAGAAAACTCTCAGGCATCGATGATTGCACGTGAAATATTTGGAAAAATTGCTGAATATGTCACACAAGTAACGGCCAATCATACATAAGAAAAACTTTTAGAAAGCCCATCTTGATCCAAAGTATCAATTTTCTTCACACTTCTCAAAGCTTGGGTATTCTGGCTCGCCATAACATTTAAATAAATACAGCATTTTGTGAAATTACTCTTGGTGCCTCATGACCAATTTTTCAAGCGAAAAATTATGGATCTGATGTGTTTCCCCCAAGGGTAATCGTCTTACTAATCTGTCTTACTTTCTCTTTGGAAGCGCAATTTTATATGTTGAGAGAATGTTACGGGGAAATGTCCAGGGAAAGTTTTCAGTGGGAGAGGAGTTGTCTGGGGGACTACTGCACGAGGGGAGGAACTTTCCATGGGGAGGGGGAACTTTTCTTTGTAGCGGGATTCCCAGTATGATTGGAAAAACAATCAGAAAAAAAGTTTTTTTGTCAAATGAAAATAAGGAAAACTTCCCAGAAGAAATTTTTTTTTTTGGGGGGGGGGGGTTCGAGCGATAAGGAAATTGTTGGAGAGTGTTTTACACGAGAGTAGAATACTCTAGAATCCCATCTTTTCTTTATTCTTTTTATTTGTCTTGCTTTCCCTTTGGCTGCTCAATTTTACACGTGGGAATTCTTGCCCTTCCTCATTTTAATTAATTAGAATTTTAGGGTTCATCTATTGTATTTTAAGTTAAGGGTCATTGACATTTGTGGCATATGGTGCTTTGTAAACACTACCCGCTTTTTTGGGCTATAACCGTTTTAATTGAAAATTTACAAGAAATCGTGTGCATGTATTAAAGTATCATGAGCAGGTAAGCAAATTATTAGTTTATTTTTTGGCTATCTCAGTGTTTACATCTTTTCTTCTAGTGGTATAACAAATTAGTCGGGTCGTTAAGATTTGCCATCGGATCACATAGTAAAAGGCTTCTGATACAATCTTATGATACGTTCTTAACGATAGGACTGTAGAATAATTAATGTGCATGCAATACTGTCGAAAATGTTGACTTGTAATGTTATTTTTCTGCCCTCACCCCGCCGGAGGAGGACCCTCATGCATTTTTTGTAAATGTAGTGGATCCGATCATTGTCAGAATGTATAAAGTACATAAATGATATAGGTGTCTCGGGAGTGTCCCCACAATAAAATGAACAAGTATCCAAGAATAATTGTAGAAAGGTGGGCCCCAGGCCAAATTGACACTGTATAAAATCTCGCTTCACACTGCAATATGCTGCAGACTTTGTTGTGGTATCTAAAGCGTTATGCTGGAGCAAATAACCCACATGAGCGTTCACTAAGCCCAGCTGATACTTGTGAAGAAAACACTTGGCTCCCCGCAACATGAAAATTTTATTTTATGATGTAAGATTGTCTCTTTAATCTATGATTTCAAGTTCAAACTTCTTCAGTAAAATAAAGTTCAATTTTACTGCATGAAAACATAGCACGGAGGCCGCATCAAGGGCTCTGGTAACACCATCAATAAAAACAAACTATGCCTCAATAGTACGAATATTAAGATTTTACTAATGGTTTCCCCTCCAAATTGCCTTCCCCCACATATTTTCATCAATATGAAACTTATATTTTCTTTCGTGGCTAATTTTTATATTTTTCAACTTTTATTTTTGTTTTGATTCTGATTTTATCGTCCTTTCAAATTTAATTTATTTAAATATTAACGAAAGTTAAAATTACAGATAAGCACGAATTGTCTGTGCACACCCCTAGTTCAATGTATTAAGCTCTTAAGAAAATATCTATATTGAATGTCCTTTGGGAGTACCTTACGTGGTTCTAGGTTTTTAACCCCGGCGTTTACCCCCTCCCCTCCCTAAAAATACCCGTACCTATAGTAAATTATCCCCTGCGGAGAATATCCCCGTACCCCTCCCCAGAGTAAAATACCGCCTGGAAAATACCCCCCCCCCCCCCAAAAAAAAAAAATAACGTGGAAAGTACCCCCGCGCAAAATGTCTCCCCGGAAAAATAACCCCTGGAAAACAAGGCTTTCCAAATCTCAGAATCTATTTGAATTTTGTTTTTCTTCCGTAGGGGGAAGGAATTTTGGTACTTGAGCGTCACTTGCTCATGTTTATGCTGCGTAAAATTCGAGAATAAACTTTTTCTTTTTTGTCGTTAGTTTCTTTCATCTTAGTGTGAGACAAGACAAACCCAAGGGACAGAATAGACGTGAAATACATAACTTGGGCTATGTAGTTGCACATAAAGTATTTTGACAGTTTGAAGTCAAGAAACAATTCTTACTTCGTAATATGCAGATCAATTTTATGAAACACGTTTTGTCTCCAGACCCGCTATACTTTACACCGCTCCTCCTAACAGGGGCGTAGATAAAGTATTGGTATTGGGGGGGGGGGCATGAGGGTGTGCTATTGAAGTAGGTGGTTCTTAAGGAGAAGTGAAGAAAAGTAACTATTTAAAAAACACGCTACTTGGTGAATTTAAAACATTAAACAAAAGATACGCATTAAACAATCATAAATGTAAGTGCTGGTGCTTGGCTTTTACTAAAATTTTCAGCAATGAGCTGCTGCAACGACACTAGAGCGTGAAAAAGCTTTTGGGTGGGCAAAGCTGAATTTTGTATACACTTGGCTTTTTTCAGCCAGATTCACCACTAATGCTGCAGTACGTATCCTCCCTCCAATTCCCCCAGCTCCCACGCCTAGCAGAGTATGCTTAATCTTATAATGGAACCAAGCTCTATTCTAGTAGATCCGGGTATCGCACTATTTATTTGCTCGTAATTTTGAATCAATTTTGACCCATCAGCAGGTCGCACAAAGCGGAAACACAAAGTGATAGGCAGCGCAATAGCGCTGTCTAAATAAAGATACAGGATATGTCAAAGTATTAATACAGATTGTGTAATATAATAGTGTGACATATTCACCATATTTAAATAACGACCACATTTCAAATTTGGTAGTATTTAAAAAATAAAGCTAGAATTACTAACTTATCCGTTCGGTATTGTTTGAAAAAGAATATCCAGAAAATCTGAACAATTACAAAAATCATTACGGTAGAAACCTTCAGCTAATTAAAATTGTTAGGAAAGCCAATTGAAACTGAAAACTGACTCTTAAAGTTTGAAAATTACCTTCTCCTTTGTATCTTTGTTTAAAAAAAATTAATTCTATAAAAGTTCCACAATTTTTTTTTGTGTAAATCAGAGTATTGGGGATACATATTTCCGAGGGGGGCTACACTGAATATTGTTTTTACGTCTATGATTCCCGTAACAAGCAAAGCTCGGTCTCCTAATGCTGTATGATAAAACTGATAACAATAGAAAAAGATAATGCGTTGGTAATGCTTATGTGAACGCTACAAAATTTCTCAATTATGAGAAAAATGTACATATCAGTAGTATCCCTTCATTGGTTTTGAGTTCACAGACAGGGGGTGAACTCTTAAAGCTACTAGCCCCTCAACACGTTATTACGCACACCGGGGCAATACTGTAGCGCCCGTGTATAGTATAACTACATCATAGGGTATGTTTTCTATTAGATGTCTGTTACACCATAGGGAATGTTTATTTTTGCATGTTGCATAATAGGAAATGTTTAGAATTTCTCCGAATGTTACATAATAGGGTTGGGGGTGTTACGTAATATGGTTTGCAAGCAAGGTACGCAAGCAAGGAACTTTTTTTTAGACATTTTTCTTCAAGGGTTTTCAAGAGGTTTCAAATCCTTTCAAGACCTTCTTTAATACACTCTTCTTCAAGACGTTTCTAGACATTTCAAGACGTATTCTAAGACATTTTTCTTCAAGAGTTTTTTTTAAAGACGTTTATAAACATTTCAAGACATTTTTTAAAGATATTTTTCTTCAAAATTTTCAAGGTGTTTTAAGACATTTCAAGAACGTTTTTTAAGACATTTTTTCGAGGCGTTTTTCTTCATGATTTCTTTAGTTCTTACGTAATAGGGGAAAATATACTTGTATTAAGGATGACACATTGACACGTGACATGCTAGAGGTGGGGCCCGTGGGGAATCCCCGCTTGTAACTGAGGAGGGCAAACACGTGTATGTTACGTAATGTCAGCGCCCACGTGGGTATTACGTAATGAAAATAAACAATTGAGTGTTATGTAATGATGGGGACACTCGTGGGTGTTACGTAATGACAACGCACACGCTGGGTGTTGCATAATACTTTAAGAGATTTCATTTTTCTTTTTTTTTCAATGTGTTTTTTTCTTTCAAGGTATTTTTTTGTCTTTCAAGGAGTTTTTTACTAAGGATTTCTTTTCTTTCAAGGTATTTTTCTTAGAGAACCTATATATTCTAAAGGTTTTTGTCGTCATTAGGATTCGAAAAGGTCATTTTCATCCAGTGAAAAAGTGCCCATGACATCTGGACCATGATGGTCTTTCTAACATTATGTTTCAGGAAATAGCTTCTACTACATAATTAAATAAAAAAAAGTTTTTTTAAATGAAAGTAAGGAACGACATTAAAACTTAAAACGAACAGAAATTACTCCGTATATGAAAGGGGCTTTTCCTCCTCGACACCCCGCTCCTTACGCTAAAGTTTTTTATTGTTTTAAAAAGTAGAGTTGCGAGAAAGAATCAAACTTTAGCGCAAGGAGCGGGGTGTTGAGGAGAAAAAGCCCCTTTCATATACGGAGTAATTTCTGTTCGTTTTAAGTTTTAATGTCGTTCCTTACTTTCATTTAAAAAAAAATTTTTTTTATTTAATTTTCGAAAGTTTTTGAATTAATGCATGTCTGATTTTGGCTCTCCGTACATAAATTACTAAAATGAAATTTGCAGATTAATTCTTTTTTTGGGCTAAATGGCTTTCTCTTAGTTTTGATCAGACGATTTTGAGAAATAAGGGGTGGGGAAGAAGGTCTAGTTGCCCTCCAATTTTTCTGTTACTCAAAAAGGCAACTAGATCTTTTAATTTTTAACGAAAGTTTTTATTAGTAAAAAAAACGTAACTTAAGAATCAACTTACGTAACAAACGTACATAACTTACGTAACTTACGTTACGTTTTATCTCAATTCTTTAAGAATGACCCCTGAATCAGAAAGGCCGTAGAATAAATAGTTGAAATTATTAAAAAAAATTTAGCATAAAGAGCGAAGTATTTATCTCCTCCTAAATACCTCGCTCTTTATGCTAAAGTATTTTTAGAACCCTTCATATGCGTAATAATCTCTATTCGTTTTAAGTTTTAATGCTTCTCCTTACTTTCAATTGAAAAAACTTTTTTATGTTTATATTTTCATTGTTTTTTTTATAGTAATGCTTGAAAGTCCCGCGCTCTTTTCATTGAATTTCTCTTGCCCCATGAAATACTCCTCCAAGGAAAGATCCTCCCATATAGCCCCCTCCCCTGAACCCCACACCCAAACCAAAAAAAAATCCCCCTGATAACGTCGGTACACTTCCCAGTAACCATTACTGTATGTAAACATTGGTCAAAGTTTGTAACTTGCAGCCCCTCCCCCAGGGACTGTGGGGGGTAAGTCATCCCCAAAGACATAGTTATTATGGTTTTCGACTATGCGGAACAAAATGGCTATCTCAAAATTTTGATCTGTTGACTTTGGGAAAAAATGAGCGTGGGAGGGGGCCTAGGTGCCCTCCAATTTTTTTGGTCACTTAAAAAGGGCACTAGAACTTTTAATTTCCGTTAGAATGAGCCCTCTTGCAACACTCTAGGACCACTTGGTCGATACGATGACCCCTGGGAAAAAAAAAGAAAAAAACAAATAAACACGCACCCGTGATTTGTCTTCTGGCAAAAAATACGAAATTTCACATTTTTGTAGATTGGACCTTGGAATTTTTTTCTATAGGTTTTTCAGATACGCTGAATGCGATGGTGTAATTTTCGTTAAGATCCTATGACTTTTAGGGGGTGTTACCCCCTATTTTCCAAAATAAGGCAAATTTTCTCAGGCTCTTAACTTTTGATGACAAAGACTAAATTTAATGAAATTTATATATTTAAAATCAGCATAAAAATCCGATTCTTTTGATATATCTTTTAGTATCGAAATGTCATTTTTTAGAGTTTCGTTTACTATTGAGCCGGGTCGCTCCTTACTACAGTTCGTTACCATGAACTGTTTGAAACAAATTGCACGCAAGGAGAACCCCCTGTTTACACAAGGTAGAACGATTAAATGTATTGTGTGTTCCCAAGTATTTGCAATAATTGAGATGCGGAGGGGAAAATTGATTACAAGAAATTGCTTAAATTTGGTATGCACCTAATTGTCAATTAATGCTTTTAGAGATTGATATCAGACAATATTGCAGGTTGCTGGTAGCGTTTTTTAGTAACAGAGACTAATTACACTATTGGAAGTTAAATGTGCTATCAGGGATGAAAAAGAGGTGAGGGGGGCTAAAAGATGCTTCAATTGCGTAAGCGATTACCTATCAAATAATATCCTGAAACCATTAATCTAAATGATACAGACTTTTGTATATACAACTTATATTAATAAAAATAAATTTAGAAAAGGGTATTAAAACACAGACAAAGTAGTTAAAACTCACCAAAGAAAAAAACGTAAAAAAACCCAACATAGGATAAGATATATATAAAAAGAACTTTAAATTAAAGAAATTTCATGGCCTAGAAACCAATTTCCGAGGAGAGAGTTGCTATTAGAGGTAAATTTAATCAACAATAAGAGCTACTTCTAAGATGATTTAATGAAAACTCCACATTTCATTGAGCCAAGACTATGCATATTCACACCAACGTGACAATATGTGGCTAACCCTCCCTAGCAAGCAGTTCCAGGGGGACTTTTTGTGCCTACAAATTGTATTAATAAAAAAAAATACAAAGCGTTATTAAAACACAGAAAAAGCACTTAAAACTCAACAAACGAAAAAAAAGAAACGTGAAAAGCCTGATATAGGATAAATGTATGCAAAAGGAACCATGAATTAAAGAACGGCGGGGGTCCTAGCAATGAATCCCAGAGGGGAAGGTTAATATTAGAGGTAAATTTTATCCACATTAAGAGTTATTTCAGAAAACTTTTGATGAAAATTCAACGTTTCATTGAGCCAAGGCTTGGCTCAATGAAAATTTTAATGTTGTTAACACCATCGTGACAGTATGTGACTGTCCCACCCCAGCAAGCAATTCCAGGTGGGCTTTTTGTACATACAATTCTATTGATAACCTTATATAGGATAAAATATACGCAAAAGGAACCATGAGTTTAAGAAAGGTTGGGGTCCTAATAATCAATTCCAAAGGGGAAGATTGATATTAGAGGTAATTTAAACCCTATTAAGAGCTATTTCTGAGAGCTTTTGGTGAAAATACAGCGCTTTTTGAACCAAAATATATATTCAAGCGACTTCCAAAATATGTGGCTAGCCCACCCTAGCAAGTAATCCCAGAGGGAGAGGATCGCTTTTAGAAATAAATTTGAGCAATATTAATTAGTTTTTCTGAAAAGTCCTAATGAAATTCCCTCATTTCCTTTAACTGAGTGTTAGAAGTCCCCCCACCGCCAAGAAATTCGTTTAACACTTTCACCTTAACTTTAAACTGTATAAGATGTTACTCTAAGCAATTCACGCCACCGTGGTGACATGTCGCCTCCCTTTGACAACCCTATGATACACATTATCATTTTTAAAACATTTTCAGATATTTCTTGATAAAAAAAAGTATGCTTTGAGTCCATTGATCGTTCTTTTAGTAAGTAAAACCTGTCATGATAACCCCAAAAATACTTTACACCACCAAAGCATTACACGGCTGCTCCCAGTGGCATCCACGTGGCACCTGTCATCATCTATGAGGTCTTTTCAAACTTAACCCGTAAAAATAAGCTTATAAACCTAAAATTGAACACTCTTTTTCTTTGAACAGCGGGAATTAGCATTTCATTGTTAGAATACGATAGTCCAAGGCAATTCATACCACTTTTAATTTAAAACATTTCTTGAACGAGCTTTCTCCTTGTTTCCATTGGTTTTGTAAAAATTGGTCGCACGGTAACATCTTCCTGCTCCTGTCATCATCATTTAAGCGTTTTCTGACGCTTGAATACCCCAATAGATATATTTTTATTCTTCTTGCGATTATTTTCCGACAATTCCCATCTCGTGTCACACTATTGATGGCACACGGTACCTTACGCCCCCCTCAGTGTGATAGTCTCCCCCCCCCGATTCGCGCCACCATGGCAATATGTGGCTGCCTGGTGGCAACAATATGATGCGTATTATCATTCATAAGACATCTTCCAAATATTTTCTTAATAAAAATATGCTTTGAGTCCATTGGTTCGTATTTTTTGTAAGCAGACCCAATCGGGATTTCCCGAAACACTTCACCCCACCATGATATTACGCAGTTAATACTCCCCCCTTGGCATCCATGTGACATCTGTAATCATCTCTAAGGCATTTTCGACGTTTTATCCCAAAAATAAGCCTAAAATCTAGAATTTAACACTGCTTTTATTTGAATGTGATAGTTCAAGTAATTCACACCACTTAGAATTAAAAACTTTTCTTGATCGAGTCTTCCTCTTATTTCCAATTGTTCTGTAAAAATTGGTGTATTCAAATAAAATAGTGTTCATTTTTATATTTTTTAGGCTTATTTTTGTTGGAAAAAGGTGTAAAATGCCTTGGAGATGAAGATGTATGTCACATAGATACACAGGGGACAGCTGCGTAATGCCATATTGGCGTGAAGTATTTTGGGGATATCACAGAAGGGTTTTCATACAAAAAACACGAATCAATGGATTCCTAGCATAAATTTAATAAGAAAATATTTTGAAAATGTCTTAGGAATGATAATGTGTTTCATAAGGTTGTCAAGGGACAGCCAAATAGTGCCATGGTGGTGTAAATTGGGGTGGAGGGCTCTCACATTGAGGGAGAGTGTGCTGTGTCCCATCAATAGTTGAACAAGGGTTGGGAGTTGTCGGAAAGCAATAACAACAACAACAAAAATATATCTATTGGGGTATCCAAGCGTCAGAAAACGCTTAAATTATGATGACGGGTTCCGTAGGGTGTTACCATGCAACCAATTTTTATAAGAACATTGGAAATAAGGAGAGGGCTCGTTCAAGAAATGTTTTAAATTCTAATTTGTGTGTATTGCCTTGGCCTATCACAATCTAAAAAATTAAATGCTAAATCCCGCTGTTCAAATAAAAATAGTGTTCAATTATAGGTTTATAAGCTTATTTTTGTGGAAAATGGTTGGAAATGCCTTATAGACAATGACGGGTGCCACGTGAATTCCACAGAGGGCAACCACGTAATGCCGTGGTGGTGTGAAGTGTTTTGGAGGCATCACGAAAGGCCATGCTTACGAAAGCAGGAATCAATGGACTCCAAGCATAATTTTTCATAGATAAATGTCTAGAATGATAATGCGTATGATTGGTTTGTCACGGGGCAGCCTAATACTGCCACGGTGGTGTGAATTGCATGGATTAACAGGTTCTACAGGTTAAAGTTAAGGTGGCGGTGTTAAATGAATCTTTCGGCGGTGAGAGGACTGAAATCTAAAACTCAGTTAAAAGGAATGAGGGAATTTTATTAGGACCTCTCGGAAATATTGCCTAATTTTATTTCTAATAGTAACCCTTCCCCTCTGGAATTGCCTGCTAGGGTGAACTAGCCACAGATTGTCACGGTGGCTTGAATATGCATAGTCTTGTCTGAAAGAAACACCGTTGTTACATTAGAAGTTGAAAGAAATAGCTCTTAATAGGGCTTAAATTTACTTCTAATATCAATCCTCTCCTCTGGAATTAGTTGCCAGAACCTCCGCTTTTCTATAATTCATGATTCTTTTTGCATATATCTTATCCTAAATCAGGATTTTCATGATTTGTGTTTTCGCCTGTTGAGTTTTAACTCCTTTTCTGTATTTTCAATAATGGTTTGTACTTTTTTTTTATTAATATGAGTTGCATGTAAAAAAAAAACATTGCTTGCGAGGAAGGGCCAACCATATATTGTCATTGTGGCATGAATTTGCAAAGCCTTGGCTTAATGAAACGTGGAATTCTCATCAAAAATTCTTAGAAGCAGTTCTCATTGTGGATTAAACTTACCTGTAATATCAACCATCCCTCCGGAATTGGTTTTAGGGCCGCTGCCGTTCTTTAATTGATTGGTCTTTTTGCATGTATTTACCGTATATTAGGTTTTGTCACTTTTTGTTTTTTCGTTTGTTGAGTCTTTAGTGAGTTTTATTTCTTTTTAATAATGCTTTATAATAATTATCAATAAAATTTGTATGTATAAAAATTCATCCCCCTGGAATTGCTTGCTAGGGTGGGTTAGCCACATATTGTCGCGTTGACGTGAAAATGCATAGTCTTGGCTCAAAGAAATTTGGAATTTCCATTAAAAGCTCTTACACCCCCTGGAGTCGGATGCTCGGATCCCCACAAATCTTTATTTTGTTTCTTTTTCTATACATTCTTTCACGTTTTGTTTTTTCTTTTGTGGAGTTTTAACTGTTTTTCTTATTTTAATAATGCTTTATATTTTTTTATAAATACAATTTTTATGTACAAAAAGTCATCCTCCTAAAATTGCTTGCTGGGGTGGGTTAGCCACACCTTGCCACGGCGGCGTGAATATGTATAGTCTTTACTCAATGAATTTGAAATCTTCATTTAAAGGTGTCAGAAAAAGCTCTTAATATGAGTTAAAAGTACTTCTAATAACAACCCTCACCTCTGAAATTGGTTGCTAGGGCCCCACCTTGCTTTGATTCATAGTTTTTTTGTATATATATTATATCCTATTTCTGGTTTTTTCAGGTTTATATTTTTCATTGTTAAGCATGAATTACCTTTTACGTATTTTAGTTGTATTTTGTAATTTTATTTTTATGATTTTAAGTTGTATATACAAAAGTCTGTACCATTTAGATTTATTGTTTCAGGATAAAACTTCGATAGGCAATTGTTTACGTAATTTAAGCATCTTGTAGCCCCTCTCGCCTTTGTTACACCCCTGGTAGCACATTCAGCTTGTAATAGTGTAATAGATTCTATTGCTAAAAAAAGACGATCATAGCAACCCGCAATAGTATTTGATATCATTTTCTGAAAGTATTACTTGACAAGAAAGTGCATACCAAATCTAAGCAATTTCTAGTAATCAATTTTCCCCTCTGCCATCTCAGTTATTATGGACACATGGGAACAAATAATACATTTAATCGTTCTAGCATGTTCAAACAGGGGGTTCTCCTTCCGTTTAATAGGTTATTTCTTCGAATCTATTTCCTGAAACATAACTTTAGAAAGACCTTCATGATTCAGATGTTCATTGCACCACTCCATTGGATGATTATGGTCCTTGAAAATCCTAATGGGGGCAAAAATCTTTAGAATATAAAGGTTCCTTGAAAGAAAAAAACTTCTTGAAAGAAAAGAAATCCTGAAGAAAAAAACGCCTTCAAAGAAAAAACACCTTGAAAAAAAAGGAAAGGAAAACTCTTAAAATATGATTTAACACCCCACATGTGCGTTGTCATTATGTAGTACGCACGTGTGCCCCCGTCATTACGTGGCACTCACGCATGTGTTGTCATTACACAATACCGCAATAAAAATTTCAAGTCATTAAAAGACGTTTTTAAGATATTTTTGTTCAAGAGGTTTTTCAAGACATTTCATGACTTTTCAAGTCGTGCGTGCTGTCATTATGTAACACCCACGTGTGTGCCCTCTTCAGTTACAAGCGGGGATTCCCTCTTGTGTCCCAAGGCTAGCATGTCACTTGTGAATCTGTCACCCTTAACATAAGTAAACATTCCCCTATTAGAACTAAAGAAATCATGAATGAAACGTCTTGAGGAAAAAATGTCTTAAAAACTTATTTAAATGTCTTTTAAACTTCTTGAAGAAAAAGGTCTTAAAAATGTTTTGAAATGTTTTGAGAAATGTCTTGGAGAAACTAGTTTGGAAAAATGTTTTGAAATGCATAATCCAAAATAACTCTTACAAAACAAAAATTATTCTACCAAAATACAAGAAACACTTTGCACATTTCTAAAATAGTTCTAACAGGATGAAAAATAGTTAATGCAGAATATGAAATACTTACTACAAAACAAAAAAAATTCCAACAACATACCAATTACTTCTTATAGAATAGAAAGAATTCAAACGTAATCCAAAAAATTCCTACAAAACAGAAATGACTGTTTCAAAATACAAAAACACTAGAACACAAAATACTTGCTACAAAACACAAAAATCCCACCCAAAACAACATCCAACATCCCAAATATTTCTTACGGAATACAAAAAATCTAAAACTTAAGCCAATATCCCGCGTGTTAACCGCTATTACACAACACTCACGTTTGCGCTACCATTACGTAACTCTCACGTGTGTGCCTTATTTACGTAATATCCCACGGGTATACCGTGCTCAGTTACAAAAGGGGGTTTCCCACGGGCCCTGAAGGAACAAGTCACCCAAGACTGCGTCATCCTAAATGTAGGTTAACATTCTCTATGACGTAACGTACAGGTTTACAACTATCTAAGGGGCCCTGAAGGTTTTTCCTGGCCTTCGTGGGGTTTTGAAACAATCAAAGAATTAAGCTGTAATTTCTACGTTTGCATCATGATTTGGCAGGGGCCTAGGTTTTCCCCGGTCCTCGTGGGTTTTTTAAACAGTCAAAGAAAAACATCCCCTCTTATGTAACAATTCTCTGCATCTTCAAGAAAACATTCCCTGTTACACAACATCCAAAGAAATCCTGAAGGAAACAATTTCCGATTATGCAAAAACAAAAGAAAACAAACCCCTATTATGTTACAATCAGATGTACTATATCGTTACAGGTACACTATGGTATTGCGTAAGACAAAGCTAAACGTAATAACGTCTCGAGGGACTAGTAGCTCCAATAGTATACCCCCTATCTGTGCGTTTCAAAGCCCTCTAATGTTACTACTTGCAAAATGTGTTATTTATAGTTACTCTGCATGTTATGACGTATAATTTGTTTTCTGACTTCATACTGTCCAAATACTTTACCCTCTCCCTTATGTACAAATTTATAGCCCAAATTATATATTTCCCATCTATTGTGTCACTCGTCTTTATCCTATCTCGCGCTAAGCAGGAAGAAACTAACGAAGAAACCAGTTTGCTCTCAAGTTTTACAAAACGTAAACTTGAGGGAGTGGCGAATAATATGCAAGAACCAAAATTTCTTCCCCCTATGGAATAAACTCAAACAAAATTTTCAAATCTGGAGTCTTATTTTAAACGGGGGTGGGGGTTTTCCGGGAGGCAGAATTTACCGGGGGCGTCATTTTCCGTGGAAAGAATTTTCTGGGGTGTATTTTCCGCGGAGCGGGTAATTTGCAGGGTGATTTTCAGCTGGGAGTTATTTTGTATGAGGGGGGCATTTTCCTTGGGGGTTATTTTCCTTGGTGGGTATTTTTCGGGGGAAACAGCCGGATGTAAATACCAGCCACCACATTACGTGTTATGCAGGAGGTTCATCATGGCATCAGAGATTTATCAGTTTACACCTTTCCAGGCTTCAAATTGGAATTTGTATTTTTATTTTTCTGCCCAAAACTGCCCAAAAAAGTAAATCAATCAATTTCAACTTTATTATTCAATTTTATCCTAGTTATTTGTCTTAAAAATTAATGATTTTAGGCTAATGGCTGCGCAAAAAAGGCAGCTCATCTTTTTGGCAACTTGCTTAGTATTTCTTCTTCTTGACGATCGTACAATTCTTGATGTTGTTATACGCAGATGAGAATTTAGAAGGTAAGAAGATTCTAAAAGAATTTAGAAGAAATAAACTGCCCGAAAAAAGCGAATCAATCAATTTCAATTTCATATTTTTAATTTTATCCTAGTTATTCGTCTTAAAAATTAATGATTTTAGGCTAATGGCTGCGCAAAAATGGCAACTCATCTTTTTGGCAACGTGCTTAGTATTTCTTCTTCTTGATGATCGTATAATTCTTGAAGTTTTTAAAAGCAAGGAAAAATCTAGAAGGTAAATAATTCTTAATACGCTGTCAGTTAACTATTACCAAAAGGTTCGCTATCAGTTTCGTGTTTTAGGTAAATTCTATAACCATTAATCCGTTTTTGTGTTTTTGTCATACCCTGTAACCTTGTGGCATATCTGCTTAGCATGCTTTAGAAAGGCATTTCATTCAAACCCATTCGAAAGGCCGTAGCAGTAATTATAGTGTGGTATATTGTAGAGAGAAGAACAAACAAGTAAATTCAAAGAAAACTCATAAACACTGTTTGCAAGACCCCTAAAAAAGTATGGCTATGATTTCACCAGTAGACTCCCTAGCTTGTCCAGAAGAGAGTTGACAATTTTGACCCTTGGGAATCATGCTGCTGCTTTAAGATCTATGGGAAACTGATCAGTGAGTGCTGAGATTTATTAAGCTTCCAAGTAATTGGATCTTCTAACTAGTGTTTTATTGACGGTATTTTTTTTCCTGTATTTTGAAATGTGTTCATGCTTTTGGGGTCTTAATTTGGGATCTTCATGACATTATACTTTTATAAAAAAAATTACTTTCTCTAAGGTTGTTGACAGATTTTGTCTCGATACTCTTTATCGTTGGTAGTCTTTGCAAGTCATCGGTAGTGCGTAGATAAAAGGATAAGCTACTAAAAGTAGCTTTTTAATCGGGACTAATCAAGATAAGTAAATCAGGACTAATAACTCCAATCTTGGACTGGTAAAATCTCCGCTGGCTTCACTGTTAAATTAGTATTCTAAACCGCCAAGGGGCTTGTCTGCTATCCAGATAAAAATAGCTATACACTATACGGCTATCATCCAACAAAACCTATTATCTACATCTGATTAAATTCCGAGAAATATGCGAAAACGTTGCTTTTTTAAAGCTGCTTCTTTATTCGTATGATTTTATGACTTTATAGTTACAGAAAAATAGCAACTAATTCACTGATTTCAATTATACTAATTACAAGGCCCTAGTGTTTTTAAAACAAGCGAGAAGGTAGATACTAGGTTTTGTCGGTGTTTTTCCAGTGAGATCAACTTGAATTTCCACCGACAAAACTAATGATCTGCACTATTTGGAGTTTTAAAAAATCAGTATTTAAAGTTCTAGCCTTAAGTAACATTATCAAATCACTTTGAACTCAAGCGATTGAACAACCATAAATCTGAAAATCTATTCGTCTTCGTATAGGTCATCTTCATCGATGATCAAGTCAGGAACAGCTGTGACTGGAAGGTTTAGCCAAAATTAATGTCTGTTACATGGCATCAAGGGGCATAGCTTTTCACAATGGCTTCCTTTTTTTCTTTAGAAATGTCCCTTGGTGTCGAGTCAGGGTCTGGAATTTTCGTATGGTTGAATGACTTTTGCAGAAAGTCTGAAAACAGCACTTCATCACTGTCAAAGCTGGTACGGTAAAACATATTTCTTGATCCTTTCCGGAATTCAGCTTCAACAGTAGCATTCAGGTGAGGTAACTTCACATTTTTTGTGCAGGCTTTCTTCTTTGAAGTTCAATTCCTGAAATAATTGTCCTTAGTGATGGTATTAACTCCTTTCCTGGATCCGTTAACACAAGTTAAAAAATCACCAAAGTCATGTATCTTGCCCATTTTTTTCATTTTCATTTCGATGTCCCCGTGAATTCCTTCTGCTGCGTTATGGGTATGTCCCTCTGTGAGGTGTCTCAGAATAATACGCTCTGTCCCAGCCTTAACCACGGACGCTACAGTTATTGTGTAGTTAAAATCAGGGAAAGCGTGGAACAATTTGCTAGGCTTTTCAACATATTTTTGTTCAAGTTGGGGGTCTGGTGGAGAGATATCGGCCTCATAGAAAGAATATCAATCAGATAAGGGAATATTGACGGTGGAAAAGGAGATTTTGGGGATCGGTGGATGGAGCGACCACCAAAGAAAATGAGGGTTATATTTTATTTCATGTGCTGTCTGTTCCGTGATTTGCTTGCGGTGATTTCATTTTAGTCATAGCGCTACATTTGTATGGCGAAGAAACAGCTGATTTTGACTAATTTCTAACAAATTTCTTAAGAGAAATTAACATAAAGGACATAAATTATACGATTCAATGTAATTTGAAATTTAGTCTCGAAAGCAAAATTCTAGGCTTCGTCATGCAAAATTCTAGGCTCGAAAGCAGAATTCTAGGCTTTCGACCAAGAATATAAAATATTGGTAAATTGTACTTTGGAGAGGGTGATTGATGGTGGATTTTTTGGCTGATGATTGGTGATTAGTTATCAGGCTTTTTTTTCTGTCATCCGAAGCTCTTGGGTAGTTATCCCACTCTTGAAAAGTTTTTTTGTCTCGTGAAATTTGGCTACTTCGAACTATTAAAAGGGAATCACGTTGATTATATTTATTTATACAGACCTAGAGCAAGCCGAGGGCTTTTATAAAATTAAATAAAAAAAAACAAGTTTTTAACTGAAAGTAAGGAGCGACATTAAAACTTAAAACGAACTTACTAAGAAATTACTTCTTATATGAAAGAGGCTGCTTCCTCATCAACGCCCCGCTCTTAACGATAAAGTTTGGCTCTTTCTCTCAATTCTTCTTTTTAAAACAGTAAGAAACTTTAGCGTAAGGAGCGGGGCGTTGATGAGGAAGCAGCCTCTTTCATATGCGAAGTAATTTCTGTTCGTTTTAAGTTTTAATGTCGCTCCTTACTTTCAGTTAAAAAAACTTGTTTTTTTTTTTATTTAATTTCTGAACGTTTTTGAATCAATGCATGTTATATTTTGGCTCTCCGCAGAGGAATAATTAAAACGAAATTTGCATTTTTTTTTTTTTCGGCTAAATGGCTTTCTCATAATTTTGATCGAATGATTTTGAGAAAAAAAGAGCGGGGGAGGAAGCCTAGTTGCCCTCCGATTTTTTGGTTAATTAAAAAGGCAACTAGAACTTTTATTTTTTACAACTATTTTTTTTAGTAAAAGATTTACGTAACTTATAAATTAGCTTACGTAAAGAACTTTTGTATTCTCATATTTTTATTACATATATGAGGGGGTTCGCCCCCTTGTCAGATCCTCGTTCTTTACACTAAAGCTTAAATTTTTTCCCAAATCATTAAGAATGACCCCAGAATCACAAAAGCCATAAAATAAATAGTTGAAACTGCTGAAAATAGTTTAGCGTAAAGAGCGAGGTATTAGGAGGAGGTGAGCCTCTCAAAAGGGTAATAATTTCTGTTTGTTTTAAGTTTTAATGCTGTTCCTTACTTCCAGCTGAAAGAACTTTTTCATATTTATTTTTTCATTGTTTTTTTTTTTAATAATGCTAGTAGATCCTGCGCTCCCTTCATGGGGATTTTCTTCCCCCATGAAAAATTATCGATAGAAAGTTCCCCCAGCATATCCCCCTCTTCTCAATTCCTCCCCTAACCAAAAAAATCCTCCTGAAAACGCCTGTACACTTCCCAATAACCATTACTATATGTAAGCACTGGTCAAAGTTTGTAACTTGTTGCCCCTCCCACGGGGACTGTGGGGGAGTAGGTCGTCCCCAAAGACATAGTTATAAGGTTTTTTGACTACATTGAATAAAATGGCTATCTCAGAATTTTGATCCGTTGACTTTGGTAAAATAATTAAGCGTGGGAGGGGGCCTAGGTGCCCTCCAATTTTTTGGTCACTTAAAAAGGGCACTAGAAATTTTCATTTCCGTTAGAATGAGCCCTCTTGCAACATTCTAGGACAACTGGGTCGATACGATCACCCCTGGAAAAAAAAACAACAAAAAAAAAACAAATAAAAACGCATCCGTGATCTGCCTTCTGGCAAAAAATAGAAAATTCCAAATTTTTGTAGATAATTTGATGAAACTTACTTAATTAAAAAACTTGATAAAACTTATATATTTAAAATCAGCATTAAAATGCGATTCTTTTGATGTAGGTATTGGTATCAAATTTCCATTTTTTAGAGTTTTGGTTAATATTGAGCCGGGTCGCTCCTTACTACAGTTCGTTACCACGAACTGTTTGACTATTTGATTGTTCAGGATATTACCCGATGCAACTAATGCGCTGAGTTCAAAAATTCAGTCAATTCATTCCCAGCACCCGCAGTTCTTATGCAATGCGTTTCAAAATTAGGTTTCACCTGAAATTTCGAAGTACCCTAAAAGACTTGAAAGTACAGAAACATAGCGATGGGATCTTGAAACAGTCTTATCTTACTTTTGAAATGGTGTAAAAAGTTGTATTTGGGAAATCGAACTTGTCAGATAAACCTTGTTAGTGCATAAAATTCCTAAATTCAGTACTCTCTTCTTTGATTTTGTCTATAGTGAATTTGGAGGAGTTTATTTGTTTTGTGAACTTGACAAAATGAGAAGGTTATCTAGTTTAGCCTGGTTCAGTAAAAGAAAAATTACTAAGAAATGGCTACTGATGACGAAGTTTTGACTTAATTTAGGAAGCAGGAGTTGAAAAATTTAGGAAACAAGAGCTCACGAAAAGTTTTATTTCCAAATAAACAAAATAAACTGTTGTCATATTTTTTAGATTCGATCCAGTTTTGCAGGCAACATTGGAAAACATAAAAATTCTATGTTTTTCAACTTTTGGTAGCAATAACACTAAACAAGCTATAAGAAACACTTGGGGTAAACGATGTGATTCGTTAGAACTATTCCCAGATGAAACAGGTTTGTCAGTTATGTTTCTTACAACGAGTTATTTAAGGCTTTTAGTTACTTTCTTATATTCCTTCAAATACTTTATGCCTAAGGTATGAAGTATTCGGAGTATATATATATATATATATATATATATATATATATATATATATATATATATATATATATATATATATACAGAGAAAGTTACACAGAGCACAGAGAGAGATACAAAGACAAATACCCAGAGAGAGAGGATTTTCAAAAATTGATCCAGGGAAAGTATGTTTACGTTTCCTTAATATGCCGAGACTCCAGCATATCTTCATTTTAAAAAAATAATGTAACGTTTGAAAGATAAGTTTTCACCACCAAGAAGACTGAAAAAACGAAACACATCGATCTTTAGATCGATTTGTTAGCTGAAAGTAAGGAGCGACATTAAAACTTAAAACGAACAGAAATTACTCCGTATATGAAATGGGCTGTCCCCTCCGCAATTTTTCGCTCTTTACGCTAAAGTTTGACTCTTTGCCACAATTCTACTTTTTAAAACAATTAAAAGCTTTAGCGTAAAGAGCGAGGGATTGCGGAGGGGACAACCCATTTCATATACGGATAAATTTCTGTTTGTTTTAAGTTTTAATGTCGCTCCTTACTTTCGGCTAAAAAAATTAGTTTTTTTTATTTAATAATTTAAAGGAAGCACACGTAATGTATTAACTAAAAATTTGTGAATTAGATTTGACTGCATTGGTTCTTAATGCCCCTAAATCGACCAAAAGTTGATTTCTTCCCGAATGAGTTTTAATTTGCAATATGATTAGACTGAACCTAGAGGCCTTTGACGAAGACAAACAACTCGGAAAGAAAATCAATTTTTGGTTTTTAATGTTTTCCAAATATTGATTTTTTGTGCGAAAATTCGTTTTTTTGCCCGTCTGCTTGAGAAATTTATAGCATATTGACAGGGACAGGGCCACGGGAACCCTCAATTATCGAAATTAAAAAAAAATATTAATTCTTGATTCAATTGTTGGTGAAGTCCGATTTTCTTCTCTCTTTTTACAACAAAACAGAGCTTTTCAAAGCTCAAGATCAAAAACTGATCTTGATAGACGTCTATTTCGTGAATTTAAAAAATAAACAATTACAACAAGATAGAACACAAAAAGATTTTAACTTGTGTTTTAACTCATGATAATGCCTGGTATTTGTGGAATATTGAAAAATTGTGAACAGTATTCAGTTGAATGGGGTTTCAGCTAAATGGGTTGAGTTGCACATGGGCTCAGTTACAGCAAGGCTCATTTGTAAGGGATTCACCTCTTGCAGCACCCATATTACAGACTAAAAGCAAAACATAGTCAATGAAGCGAGGAGAGACTATGAATTAACAATCACCTAGATCTGCCTACCGCCATCACCCCTCTTTCTATATATACCTGAAGGCTTACAGAAAATTAGAAGACTTTGGATGAAAATTTGAGCAGAAGTCCTCTCCATCCTCACCGATTCTTCTGTTTTCTTCTTTGCTTGTTTCACTGATAACCACTTTTTTTTACTCTCCGGTTAGGCCCTACCTTTTACTCTGTATTTCAAAAAAATTATGGTGGTAAGGTAAATTACGGCTTGACTGCTGTTACATAAGGTACTCTGATACAAAATGGTGTTTGGCCAACTTTGGTCTGGAGCCGGCCTAAGTTTAGTTATGATCTATTTCTTTCAGGATTCTTTGATGTAAAATTGAGAAGCCGCGAAAACTTGGATATGGAGCTATTCCGAAAAATATATCAAAATAACTTTTCTAAAGCAGACTGGTTCTTTTACATTCCTCAAGATGTTTTCGTCATTCTTGAAAATGCAAGATTAGCGCTAGCTAAAAAGGACCCTGAAACACCCTACCTGATAGGTTCCATAAATCATGGAGAAAAACTTGCATTTCTTGCAATCAGTGGAGGTTTTATCATGAGTAGAACTGCTCTTAAATATATCGTCAATGGCCTAAATCAAGGCAAGTGGGAGACAAAAATCAAAGGCAGCAAAGACATTGAATTTAGTAAGTATTCTGTCATTTGTAAATATAATACTCACCAAAGTTATTGCTATTGTTTAACAAAAGGTCCACTTCACGGGATTTCTGAGCCGTGCCTATTTTCAGGGGTTGGAGAAATTTTCAGCTACAGTGTTTAGCTCTAAATTATTTGTTATCTCAAGATATTCGGCCTTCAATCTCTTGATGTCCGTTTCCATTTTTTCTCTATGGGTTATTTCACTATCGCATTTCTAAATTTAATAGTTTAGCTGTTTATTCAATTCATTTACATACACACATGCATGCATATAATCCATTTTATAAAGGTAAAGATGGCCCACCTTTGCTCAGATCTCCCCCCCCCCTTTAAGTGGCGTCATTCCAGGATGAGTTTCTTGAATTTTTTTCTTGAATTTATTTTTCGTTTGATAGGTAACGATGCTAACCATTCCAAGATATTTTTTTAATTCATAATTCTGGTTCTAAAAGTCTAGCTCACGTGATGTCATTCTAAATAGATTCTTTTACAATTTCCTTTCCAATGAAGTGTCTGGTAATTTTTTGAGTTTGCAACACTGCTCGTGGTTTCAGGATATCACGTTTCTAGCTTGAATAGTTTAGCTTGTTTTGTGCGTGTGCATGCTTGTAAGCTTACACACATGAACGGACGAACTCTTAGATTTTATGCATACAAATAGCAGATAATACAGCTGGGAACAAACAATTTTGCGAAACCGCCTTGAAACTATTAAATAGTGGATAGATGTATAAATCTGAAAAAAAAGCACCACTGAAAACTAAACTTTAGGATGCCCTACGTTGAGGTATCCCATTATTTTAATATAATTACCGCTTATTTTTTATCTGACTTTTCGGGTTCAAATTTAAGATAGTTTGAGCTAAAACTCCCGACAGGCTAATTTTGCCACTTGTATGAAGCGCTATTACGCCCCCCTTCAGGCCTGGAACGCGTAAATTCCTGTGAATAATGAGGTTATTAAGTTTTGTATTTTTCACTAATGGTAGTGTTTTAAAGAAGCAAACTCTTCTAAAAAAATTTATTCAACATGAAATAAGTTTTAAACTTTTTGTTTTTGTTCTGTTTTCTACCGTTTTTTTTTTCTTTTCTGTTTTGCTTGTTTAAAAAGTGGGGCTATACCAATCTGGTAGGGTGGGTGGTACATGATAAATCCTAGTTTGAAGGTAATTTGAGTTTGCCTGACTCTAGCTCTGGTGACATCCCGTCCTTGGGTGAGCGACTACTTCAGCTTCAAAATAATCCAATTAATGTTCTTAGTTTAATAAGTAATTCAATAGGTCATTATAATAAGTTTACATCATATCTCCTTTTTTCAGCTGCTAGAAACTATATGTTGGATTTAGATAAAGTTTCCAAACGAGGTGGTAGTTTTTCTGTGCTTCAGTTAAAGTTCATGGACTTTGTTCTTCATTTAATGAGTTAAAACAAATAGTACGTAACGGCCATCCCGATTTTATTGGTCTTTGTGAGACTTTTCTTAATTCGAAAACTGAATCTCAATTCCATTTCTCTTGGTATAAGATGGAGTATTTGAACCATAGTAAGATGACTAAAGGTGGCCTTGCTGTTTTTGTTCCGGAATATCTTCACTACTCTGTAAGACATGACCTGTCAAGAAATGAAGAAGGAATTTTCTCGTCCATGTTTGTTGATATTGAAACCCGAACTGAACCTTTGATTGGTTGTAATATATACTGGTTTCCTGGTGGGTCTGTTTTATCTTTCCTTCAGATTCTTGATGAGGTTTTGGAAGCAATTCATCAGCATTCATGTGAATTTGTCATTATGGGTGACTTCAATATTAATTTGTGTGACTGGAGGTCACACAAATTAATGCTGGCTTGTGGCACACTACCTTCAGCATGTATTTCAAATCGCATAACTTATACTATTGCTTCTTTGCTTGCTAATATTCTTTCATCGTTGACTTTGGTGTAACATTCTGTACTGATGGGTGATATATCAGAGCATTTACCTGTTGTTGTTTTTTTGTGCATGATCTTTCTTACTCCCTACATGGGAGGCAACCGGGATCTGGTTTTTTGTCGTTAAAGTTTGATGATCAGGAGTTCGCTCTTCTTAGATCGCGGTTGGCAGTTCATCCGTGGGTATTTTTGAAAATAAATCTGATGTAGATTCACTTTTTAATTCTTTTTATGACTCTTTGAAAGAAATTATATTCGATACTTGTTATACATCCCAGTTGAATCCAGGATCGAAAAGAACAACCCATTTGAATCCTTGGATGGCTCCTGGACTCCTTAAAAGCTGGAGGGAAAAAAATCTTTAAAAGGACTACAGGTCCTCTAAGCCATCTTCGCGCGATTTTAAAGTTTATAGAAGAATTTACAATTCCCTCTGCCGGAGGATCAAATCGTCATTTTATCATAGTAAATTCTCTGCCTACGGTAAAGAAATTTGGAAAACATGGCAAGTAATCATTTCTGTTATAAAGCCATCTTCTCTGCCCCCTTCTGTCCCCTTAAATGTTTTGATTGATATTAAAATTGTTGAGCGTTAGCTGAAAGTGCAAGACGCACTTACTTCTTACTTTGCAAGCATCGCAAAAACTACAGCCGCTTCTGCAAGTTCTTCTTCTCTAAATGAATTTAGGTCTTATCTTGGACCTCCTTGTCTAGTTTCAATGGCTTTGGAGCCTATCTATGAAGTTGAAATAGCCAGAACTATTAATGTTGAAGGGATTCTTCATCTTCTGGCCCAGACCGTATTTTTACTTTTCATTCTTCCTGTCATCGTTTCTGCTCTTACGAGACTTGTCAATATGTCTTTTTAAAATGGGGTCTTCCCAAGAGCTTTACAGTGTGCTCGTGTTGTTATACTTTTTAAAGGAGGTTCATGGAATGACCTTGCTAATTATCGTCCTCTATCTCTCTTATCAGTGTTTAGTAAAATGTTTTAAAAATCTATGCTCTCAACTTCTTGATTTTCTTAATTCTAAACATTTGTTACATGATTCCCAGTTTGGTTTTAGGGCAAAGCACTTAGCTGAGAACGGATGTGTGAATCTCTTGAATTATAGACATACATCTCTTGCATCTTGTCTGATATCTGTTGCTCTTTTTCTCGATGCACGAAAAGCATTAGTTTTAATAACACACAAGATTCTTCTTTGGAAACTATCCCATATTGGTACACAAGGGAGTACTTATCCTTGATTTCTATCTTATTTATCTGGTCGAGTTATCTCGGTTGATCCTCCGTTTTCCAACCCGTCTGAAAAGTTTGGTGTTCCACAAGGATCTGTGATTGGGCCAATACTCTTTTTAATTTATGTTAATGACCTCATAAATGCAGTTAAAAATCTAAAACCTACTACTTGCTTTCGTCTTTGTCAACCTGCATCTGTCGCACATTGTGTCAAGAGTTCATCCTTCTCTGGCACACTCTTTTTGATCTTTTTGGATGACAATACTCATGGTGCAGCCGATAGAACTGAGTCTTATCTCTGTTCAAACAAGATTCCCCTTCTTGAAATAATTACTCGGTGGTCTGATGTTAATTATCTTGCCTTAAATCCTGGAGAGTCATGTTTTCTTATTTTTTCAGGAGTTTCAAGGGCTTTTTCTAGTTTAAATGAAACACATACATCGAGGGGTTCCCATAATAGGCCTAAGGATCTTTGTGTTTGAGTCCTATGCACCTTACTTGACGAAAATATCTCTGTCAATCCCCATATTGACCTTATTCAAATGAAAGTCTCCAGAAGCCTTGGGTTCCTGAAAAGATTAAAACACATTTTTCCAGGGTCAATTCTTGGACTCCTATTATGCAGAATAGTTTAGCATTATTTTTCATACTGTTCTATTATTAGGATGTCAGCTTTTCCCTTATCTCTGAACCCACTTTCAAAACTATCAAACAGTTCGTGGTAACGAACTCTAGTAAGGAGCGATCCGGCTCAATAGTAACCAAAACTCTAAAAAATTGAATTTTGATATCAATAGCTACATCAAAAGAATCGCATTTTAATGTTGATTTTAAATATATATGTTTCATCAAGTTTAGTCTTACCCATAAAAAGTTACGAGCCTGAGAAAATTTGCCTTATTTAGGAAAAAAGAGGGAAACATCCCCTAAAAGTCGTAGGATCTAACGAAAATGACACCATCAGATTCAGCGTCTCAGAGAACCCTACTGTAGAAGTTTCAAGCTCCTATCTACAAAAATGTGGAATTTTGTATTTTTTGCCAGAAGACAAATCACGGGTGCGTGTTTATTTGTTTGTTTTTTTTTTTTTGTTTTTTTTTCCCAGGGGTCATCGTATCGACCAAGTGGTCCTAGAATGTCGCAAGAGGGCTCATTCTAACGAAAATGAAAAGTTCTAGTGCCCTTTTGAAGTGACCAAAAAAATTGGAGGGCATCTAGGCCCCCTCCCACGCTCATTTTTTCCTAAGGTCAACGGATCAAAATTTTGAGATAGCCATTTTGTTCAACATGGTCAAAAAACATAAAAACTATGTCTTTGGGATGACTTACTCCCCCACAGTCCCTGGGGGAGGGGCTACAAGTTACAAAATTTGACCGGTGCTTACATATAGTAATGGTTATTGGGAAGTGTGTGGGCGTTTTCAGTAGGATTTTTTGGTTGGGGGGAGGGGTTGAGAATAGGGGGATGGGCTGGGGGAGCTTGCCATCGAGGAATTTGTCATGGTAGAAGAAAATTCCCATGAAGGGAGCGAAGGATTTACTAGCATTATTAAAAAAAAAACAATGAAAAAAGAAATATGAAAAAGTTTTTTTCAGCTGGAAGTAAAGAGCAGCATTAAAACTTAAAACGAACGGAAATTATTACCCAAATGAGGAGCTCACCTCCTCCTAATACCCCGATATTTACGCTAAAGTATTTTTAGTCATTTCAACTATTTATTTTACGGCTTTGGTGATTCAGGGGTCATTCTTAATGAATTGGGACAAAATCTAAGCTTTAGTGTAAAGAGAGAGGTACTGACGAGGGGGGGAACCCCCTCGTATATGTAATAAAAACATGAGAATACAAAACTTCTTTACGTAAGCTAATTTATAAGTTACGTATATCTTTTACTAAAAAAAAGATTCGTAAAAATTAAAAGTTCTAGTTGCCTTTATCTTAATTAACCAAAAAATCGGAAGCCAACTAGGCTTCCTCCCCCGCTCTTTTTTCTCAAAATCATTCAATCAAAATTATGAGAAAGTCATTTAGCAAAAAAAAAATAATAAATATGCAAATTTCGTTTTAATTATTCCTCTGCGGAGAGCCACAATCAAAACATGCATTGATTGAAAAACGTTCAGAAATTAAATAAAAAAAAAACAAGTTTTTTTAACTGAAAGTAAGGAGCAAAATTGAAACTTAAAACGAACAGAAATTACTTCGTATATGAAAGGGGCTGCTTCCTCACCAACATCCCGCTCTTAGATACAATCCCGCTAAGATACAATTTTGAAAAAAAACTACATTTTTGGTGCAATTTTCAGATCATTATCTGTATGACGCCGTACTCTAATTTTAGAAGGTATTTTAGTTACATTTGTATAGACGATACTTAAAAAAAACACATTGTGACGTCGCCAATATGAAGCAAAATGTAAGAAAAAAAGATAAGAAACTCTATTTTTGGTTACAAATAAATGTTTGATATTTTTTGCGTGTGATATATACAACTAAAATAATAGTAGTTCAACTTCAAATTACGCCAGTTAAAAATATTCATTTCCAGGACAACAATAACAATAGTAGTAAATATTGAATTATCAAGCTTCAAATGAATCAACAATTTCATGGTTGCAGCAATAGGTACAACATGCTAAAAACCAAACCACAGCTCATAGTTACCGAAAACTTAAAAACATCCTTTGAAAAAAAGTTCTAGCGAGAAAAGTTTCACAGCTTCATTGGCAATAGCTGTTTATAGTAGTTCTCAAAGGGAGAATTATTAGACCACGGTAGATCAAAAGGGTTAGAGTGAGACTGAATTCACAATACCCAGATAATCTTCTCTTTGAGAACATCCTAAAAAATAATTTTTGGTGATTATTTCAAAAGTGTGATAATGTCATGCTCGACTTCGAGGCGTGACGGTAACGAAATAATCAAATGCTATAGCACCAGGAAATCAACACAGCTAAATTTCATGTTTTATTCACAAACTATGATTCTATGAAGGGGTTGGTAATGATACTGCTATATTAGATTCAGGTGATTAGGCAGCGGTTGTTATTAATGAAGATTCAAACTAAGCTATATAATACTTACTATTAGTAAATCATCTACAAATTACAATTTTTTTATCACTAGGTGCTTTTGATTAAGAAGTGTTTGTTTTTTTTTATCTTGGATACTATGGGTCATGGTTCGTTCCTTACTAGGTTGCAGCTATCCTTGTAAAAAAGATAATGATAATCAATCAGATCAAAGATATGGGATATTGGATGGTATCTGATATCAGATTCAAGATATCAATCAGAGTAGATGAAGAAAGATTAAGAAATAACCAATGAAAGCTTTTCAAAGCATTCTGTGAAAGAGCGTGAGAGATTCTGAGAGTTTCTATGAAAAAGCCCCCGAAGAATACTTCTAATGTGTCAATTGCACGGTTTTATACAATATAATGTTAGTTACATTCTTATTAGTAATATGCAACTTTTTATTTGACTTGAAATATTGTTTTTCATTTAATTTTTCTTTTGCTTTAAAAGCCCGCTTTCTTAACGGACTTGGAATTCGGACCGAAGACAGCGTGGACCAATTTGGGAAAAAAAGGTTTCTACCGTACGGGTTGGACCATCTTCAACTTGGAAATTCTTCTAGCATGTTTAGAAAATACTTTGCTGAGAATAAGGTTAGATATTTTGATTCAGTGACCAGAAGCAATTACAAAAATAAATTTATACTTACAGTCTTAAATTTAGCAGGCGACACCAAGAAAAGTACATACTAATCAGTAATGAATTTGCTAATGATGAATCTGTTATCACTAGAACTTAAGCCCAAGGCCTCGCACGTCGACTAGTGTCTTACCGCGGACATACGATTAAATCCGGAGATACCAAGTCAAACAACTCAACATTTCACCAAAAAATACTCCTCATAACTAATTCCTACAGCCCTTTCAATTTTGAACTTGGAAAGCCTCAAAATGTTTATAAAAACTAAAACGCGTTCAAAACAATCGAATATATTGTATTTGGGACATTCCAACGAAAATGGTTTCTTAACCCATGCATTCACATTCTAAATTGGTTGGTTTTCTAGAGCAAATTTTACATCAAATCAATGAAAAGCAGGATCTATTAACAAATCTTGACTTCCTTCTAACACATTATACTGCAGTGCAAACCAAGGATATCTTAACGCATGTCCTTTTGACGAGTTTCAAATTTTCATTTAATTTCCTAGCTCTCGAATGAAGACTGCACAACTCGTTGGGCAAAACTTAATTTTCCTTAGTTGTAGGTTCAACTATGCAAACATTAATCTATTTTTTCGTTGGGAAGGAGGGGGGGCTTAAATCTCCTTAGTTGTAGTTTCAACTGTGCAATCATTAATCTGTTTTTTTGGGGGGAGGGGATTTACATCTCAATAGTTGTAGGTTCAAATGTGCAATCATTATTCTACTCTTTTGTGTGTATGTGTATGTGTGTGTGTGTATTTGATTCTTTGCCACAATTCTGCTTTTTAAAACAATTAAAAGCTTTAGCGTAAAGAGTGAGGGATTGCGGAGGGGACAACCCATTTCATATACTGAGTAATTTCTGTTCGTTTTAAGTTTTAATGTCGCTCCTTACTTTCAGTTAAAAAAACTAGTTGTTTTTACGTAATCTTTTACTAGGTTACTAGCTACTGCTGCAACCAGATTTAAGTATAATATATATATTTTAAAATTGTGTCCTTGAACGCCTGCTTGGCGCAGTGGTTAGCGTGTTAGTACTCTACTCCGAAGGTCGCAGGTTCAATTTCTGATGCAGGCAATTTTTACACATTTGTCAAGTTAAAATCTAAACAATGCTTTTCTTAATAACTACTTGACTGACACCATTTATGATGAACTATGTCGATCCGTTATGTAAATTTGAATTTAAAAATTAAAATTATTGCCCAGACAATATAAACATTTTTTTAGTTTACAAAATAACTTTAGCGATTCTGAATTGATAAAATGTAAAGATATACTTCTGTCATTATATCTATCATATAATATTATATTATGCTTTTACGCCTTACATTGTTAGAACCTAAGATTATGACGTCATTCATCATACTTGTATATGAAAATACAGTTTTTCGTAAAAAATTATTCTATTTTACAAAATTATTTTTTCAATTACAAAAGGTTTTTTAAATACATTAGTTTCCTAATGTAGATACCGTTAATGCAGAATATCGTAGTTCAAGCGAACTTTCATGCTTTTCAAGCCAATGGATTTTCCTAGTTATTTAAACCAAGGAGCTGTAAGTTTCCTACATAGGGGTTAGGGACAAGGTGATTCTAATGGTATATTTTGTGAGTCGATCCAACTCTATTTTTAGGAACTATGGGCCATTGAATATTTTAGTATGGGCTTCGATCGTCTCTAAATAGGTTATATAAGCTACCGCTGCAACCTGGATTCTTTACTTCATGAGAAATCCAATTGTGTCATACATACTTAAATGCGCCACAAGGCCACGTTTGTGCGTAAGTTTGGTGACAAATAATCCAACAGTGGTTTCAAACAGTTTGCAACAAAGAGCTATAAGTAAAGAGCAACCCGTATCAATAGTATTAAAAATTCTCAAAAATAAGGAATTTTGATAACCAATTAACAGACAATTCGTGGTAACAAACTCTAAGTAAGGAGAGACTCGGTCCAATAGCAACCAAAACTCTAAAAAGCAAAATTTCTTATTGCAATAAATACAAAAGAAGAATTGGCTCTTATGTCGATATGGAATCTATGAAATTCATCACGTTTCATGTTACCCAGCAAAAGCTATCGGCCTGAGAAAATATTCCTGATTTTAGGAAAGAGGGAAAGCACCCCCAAAATGTCGAGGAACCTTATTCAGAATCACACCACCAAATTCAGCGTATCAGATACCCATACTAGAGAAGTTTCAAACTCCAATCTGCAAAACTGGGGACTTTTGTGTTTTTTGCATGAAGATCTAGGATGTGTGATTATTTGCTTCTTTGTTTTGCTGGGTTTTTTTCGTTTTCCCCATTGGTGATTGAGTTTTACCATTGATCCTTGAGGATTGGGAGACGGCTCATTCGAACGGAGAATAATATTTCTAAAACAATTTTTAAGTAACCAAAAAGATTGTAGGGTAGATAGATCTCCTCCCAAACCCTTTTTCCCCTTAAGGCTTTTAAATATAATTTTGAGACAAACATTTTGTTCAGCATAGTTGAAAAGTCAAGTAATGACCCCTTTGGGGATGACGGGATTCCCCATAACACCTAGGGAAAGGACTGTAGGTTATGTAGTTTACCCCTTGTTGACATATAGTATTTGTTATTGGGAAACATACAAACATTTTTGGACTGATTTTTGCGGGAGGTGGAGGAAGTTTGTGGTGGGTGAACTTTCCAAGTGTCAAACTTTACATGCACATATGTTTCATTCGCAGATGTTAAATGCACTTTGTCCTTGAGTATGGAGGTTCAAGTCTTGGTGTTAGTGGTTATTTGGTTTAGAACGGTGGTCAGTGACGTGACTCTGTAAACGCAGCCAGGGTTTACTCAGGTCAAAATGGGTACTTGAAGAAATCTGGGGAATGTAAAGAGAAGGACTTCGCAAATGTACGCCTGGGTATACCAAACAACTGTGTATTTTTCTTCGAGATTTCTTTTTTCAAAGTTGTTATATAATAGAAGCACTTATACAAATTTTTTAAAACCTACGGGTGTAGGAAAAACCCCTCAGGGCCTGCCAGTCAAGTGGAGGACCATCGATTGTAATAAACTTGATCATAGTCCAATGTTTACTTATGTAGATGGAATAGGCTTTTTGGCGGAGGCTTGTACAAGCCTTTGTTTGGATTCTGAGATTTTATTTCATTGCTGCTAACACAACAAGATGATTCGTTACATGGTCTAGACATCTATTGATTTTCAACAACAACAAAGTTGTTACGGTTGTTACTCTTTTTTTAAGGTCTTTTAAAAGTTTGACTCTTTCTCTCAACTCTACTTTTTAAAACAGTAAAAACTTTAGCGTAAAGGGCAGGGCGTTGAAGAGGGAGCAGCCCCTTTCATATACAAAGTAATTTTTGTTCGTTTTAAGTTTTAATGTCGCTTCTTACTTTCAGTTAAAAAAACTTGTTTTTTTATATTTAATTTCTGAACGTTTTTAGTTAACCCATGTTTTGATTTTGGCTCTCCGCAGATGAATAATTAAAGCGAAATATGCATATTTATTTATTTGGCTAAATGGCTTTCCCATAGTTTTGATCGAATGATTTTCAGAAAAATGGAGAGGGAGGAAAAAAAGGAGGGCTGCCCTCCAAGTTTTTGGGTACTTAAAAAGGCAACTAAAACTTTTAGTTTTTTTACAAACGTTTTCATTAGTAAAGTATATACGTAAGTTACGAATTAGCTTACGTAACAAACTTCTATATTCGTATGTTTTTATGACGTATATGAGAGCGTTCACTCACTCGTCAATACTTCGCTCTTTACACTAAAGCTTAAATTTTAAATTTTAAAGCTTAAAGTTTTTAATTCTTTTAAACAGTAGAATTGTGGCAAAGAGTCAAACTTTAGCGTAAAGAGCGAGGGATTGCGGAGGGGACAACTCATTTCATATAAGGAGTAATGTTCATTTTAAGTTTCAATGTCGCTCCTTACTTTTAGTTAAAAAAACTAATTTTTTTTTATTTAAGTTCTGAACGTTTTTGAATTAATACACGTCTGATTTTGGCTCTACGCACATAAATTATTAAAATGAAATTTACATATTAATTCTTTTTTTTTGGCTAAATGGCTTTCTCTTAGTTTTAATCATACGATTTTGAGAAATAAGAGGTGGGGAAGGAGGCTTAGTTGCCCTCCAATTTTTCGGCTACTTAAAAAGGCAACTAGAACTGTTAATTTTTAACGAACGTTTTTGTTAGCAAAAATATACGTAACTTAAGAATTAACTTACGTAACAAACTTTTATATTCTTATATTTTTATTATGCTTATGAGGGGGTTTGTCCCCTCGTCAATACCTCGCTCTTCAGAAAGGCCATAGAATAAATAGTTTAAATTACTAAAAATACTTTAGCATAAAGAGCGAGAAATTTATCTCCTCCTAAATACCTCGCTCTTTATGCTTAAGTACATTTAGAGCCCCTCATATGCGTAATAATATCTGTTCGTTGTAAGTTTTAATGTTACTCCTTACTTTCAATTGAAAAACTTTTTCATTTTTATTTTTCATTGTTTTTTTTTATAGTAGTGCTAGAAAATCCTGTGCCCTTTTCATTGAATTTCTCTTCCCCCATGACATATCTCTCTAAGGAAAGATCCTCCCACATAGCCCCCTCCCCCAATTCCACCCCAAACCAAAAAAATCCCCCTGAAAACGTATGTACACTTCCCAATAACTATTACTGTACGTAAACAATGGTCAAAGTTTGTAACTTGCAGCCCCTCCCCCAGGGACTGTGCGGGAGTAAGTCATCCCCAAAGACATAGCTTTATGGTTTTCGACTATGTGGAACAAAATGGCTATCTCAAAATTTTGATCCGTTGACTTTGGGAAAAGATGAGCGTGGTAGGGGGCCTAGGTGCCCTCCAAATTTTTTGGTTACTTAGAAAGGGCACTAGAACTTTTCATTTCCGTTAGAATGAGCCCTCTTGCACTATTCTAGGACCACTTCGTCGATACGACAACCGCTGGAAAAAAAAAAAAACAATAAAACAAATAAACACGCAGCCGTCTTCTGGCAAAAAATACGAAATTCCACATTTTTGTAGATAGGAGCCTGAAAATTGTTTTATAGGGTTTTCTAATACGCTGAGTGCGATGATGTGATTTTCATTAAGATTCTATGACTTTTAGGGTGTGTTTTCCCCTATTTTCTAAAATAAGGCAAATTTTCTGAGGCTCGTAACTTTTGATGACGAAGACTAAATTTGATGAATCATAATTTGATCAGCATAAAAATCCGATTCTTTTGATGTATCTTTTAGCATCAAAATTTCGTTTTTTAGAGTTTATATTACTATTGAAACGGGTCACTCCTTACTACAGTTTGTTACCACGAACTGTTTGATAAATACTTCTTACGGATGTTCCAGGGCATTCGGTCTATTTTAACCTTATCTTAACTCGTCTTGGCCTAGTAAATTGCCTCCTTTGAGTGGCAATATTTCAAATTTACCATATTTGCCTCGAAAACGCTGGAATTCTGCCAACCGAATGTTTGACTCAGTTAACAAATTGCACGTTTTTATGGCACTTAGTATTTACCATGTGACATATAGTGATTTCAAATTCTGTCGGTCTGTCTGTCGGTCCCGGTTTTGCTAATTTAGGCATTTCCAGTTAAGCAAGGACGATGAAATTTGGCAGGCGTATCAGGGACCAGACCAAATTAAATTATAAATAGTCTTTTCCCCGATTTGACCATCTGGAGGGATGGGAGAGTGGGGAGACGGTTAACTCAGAAAAAATTAGAAAAAAATGGGGTGTTTTTAACGTACAAACAGACGATTGGATCTTAATAAAATTCGATTTTTAGAAGGATATTGTGCCTCAGAGTCCTAATTTTAAATTCCGACCAGATCTGGTGACACTGGGGGGAGTTGGAGGGAGAAACCTAAAATCTTGAAAAACGCTTAGACCGGAGTCCTAGATACGTGGTTGACATAACCAGAACGGATCCTCTCTCTCTGGGGGAGTTGGGGGAGGGTTAATTCTGAAAAATTAGATAAAATGAGATATATTTAACTTACGAAGGAATGACCGGATCTTAATAAAATGTCATATTTAGAAGGATCTTATAACTTAGATCTCTTATTTTAAATCCCGACCTGATCTAGTAGCACGGGGGGGGGGGGGCTGGGGTGAACCAAAAATCATAGAAAAGGATTAGAGTGGAAAGATCAGGATGAAACTTGGTGGGTAGAATAAGCACAAGTCTAAGATACGGGACTTACATAACCGGACAGGATCCTCACTCTTTGGGTGAGTTTTTATTCGGAAAAATTAGAAAAAATGAGGTATTTATAACTTACGAACAGGTGATCAGACCTTAAGAAAAAAATTTCTTATTTAGAAGGAATACACGCTTCAGAGCTCTTATTCTGAATTCTTACCAGATCTGGTGACATTGGGGGTAGTTGAAGGGGGAAATCGGAAATCTTGGAAAACGTAAAAATTGAGGTAAATTTATGTTAGGAGTTGGTGATCGGGTCTTCAAAAACTCGATATATAGAAATATTTAATGTCTCAGATGCTCTGTTTTCAATTCGAATCGGATCTGGGGACATACGAGTTCAGAGGGGGGAAACAGAAATCTTGGAAACCAGAAATCTTGGAAAACGCTTAGAGTGGAGGGATCGGGATGAAACTTGATGAGATGAATAAGCACAAGTTCTAGATACGTGATTGACATAAGTGGGACGGTTCCCCTCGCTTTGGGGAGGAGGGCTGTTAATTCGGAAAAAAAATAAAAATTAGGTATTTTTAACTTAAGAGCGTGTGACCGGATCTTAATGAAATTTGATATTTAGAAGAAACTCATGTCTCAGAGCTCTTGTTTTTAATCCTGATCAGATCTAGTGACACTGGGCGATTTGGAAGGGGAAACCGTAAATCTTGGAAAACACTTAGAGTGGAGAGATCGAGATGAAACTTGGTGGGTGGAATAAGCAAATTGTGGTAGATACGTGATTGACGTAAATGGACTGAATCTGCTCTCTTTGGGGCAGTTAAGGCGGGGGGATAGGGGTTCCAGTGCTTTGGCAAGTTTGGTGCTTCTGGACGTGCTAGAACGATTAAAATTGGTAGGCGTGTCAGGGACCTAAACAAATTGACTTGTTGAAGTAGTTTTCCCCGATTCGACCATCTGGGGAACTGAAGGGAGAGGAAAAATTAGAAAAAATTGGGTATTTTTTATTTACGAGTGGATGATCAGATCTTAATGAATTTTGATAATTAGAATGACCTTGTGTCTCAGAGCTCTTGTTTTAAATCCCGACCGGCATTAATTTTCTGATTTTTCTTTTAAATCAATCAATTGATTCTTAGAATTTTTCTAGAGCTCAAGCCATATGATCTCTTTGCTCTTCCGACCTCCAATATTCCAAGTACTATATAAGCTCTTTGCTCTTGTTCATAGCGAATTTTTGCAAATACTTCACGTGGAAATAAATTTAAACAGAAGGTAAGAACATAGGCAATCGTGACCTTAAATCCTCCTAATTCTTAAGGCCCATGTCGGGGCTATTGTTCCCTGGTCCACCTCGAAATAGAATCCTATTCCTTGGTGAATCTCCATTTTTTCATCGATCCTTAGGTTCCTTTGGGTTCGTTTGGTTTAAAAAAAAACAGTAGGTTGTATCCCAAATCAGGGGAAGCGTATGACAGTTTTCAAAATTTAATTTAAAAAGTTAAAGCAAATGTACAGGGAATACTTCATTCAGATGAAGCTAGGTGTAGTAATAATTTATGAAATATAAAACCTTTAGGTAACCTTGTGAACCATCGATAGGCTCGCAAAATTCCAACTTTTCTCATTTCTTTTTTTTATCAGAATGTCTCTGATGTCACGTTTTCATCTACAACTGTTGCAATTTCTGGTGTCGATCATGATCTACTCTACGTTTTAGACTACTTCTTTTACAAAATTAGACCACATGGAATTCAGCTATTGGAGAAATCACTGTAGTTTAAATGTTTTTAAGTTCTGTTTTTGTATAGAATAAAAATGTACCAATTTTTATCATCTGAATTTTTCTTATTGTCCACTAGCGTTGAAGCAATCCAAAGATTTTCCACACACGAAAAAAATATGATAAATATGTTCGTACTTAATGGAACAGCTTTATCAAAGCTTGAGAGATTAATTGTGCAGCCATTGACTCATCAGACAACCAAACGGTAAACTTCCGTCTCAATCTATTAGAAAGCCTCTATATTTATACCCCCACAAGAAGTTCCAATTTCTCTTGAATCTTTCTTTACAACCTCCCCCTACTCGATTCTTGGACAACCTGTTATTTGTTTTGCCCTAGATGGTTGGCCAAAAAAGACGATCTGTGGCCTGCTAGTTTGATGTGGCTGCACAATATAACTCATCAGTAGTTTTATCCATGACCTCCACTTCTACTACTACTACTACTAATAACTCACTGCAGCCCTTAAAGCATATTTTAATGCTGTCTCTTCTTTCCTTACAGTTCTCTTATTTTCAAATGATCTATCACTATCTCAAATACTTATTGTGCACACCCCTTCCCTCCTCTACTAAGCATTTTCACTAAATTTTTTTGCTGCGTTTCTAATTATCCTCTCTAAGACACCGTCTGATACCTCAAAGACTGTTTTCCTAAAACTATTCCCATCCATATTCTCCGTTTTCCAATTTGAGACTTTTTAGTTTGATATCCAACTGTCCTTGAAAATTTCAATCAAATTCTCCTCATGTGTCTATCAACATAACAAACTTGCTGGAACCCTCGAAACTACTAGATAGTGATCTTAACTCTTTACATCAATAACAACACTCTTATATACTCTGGCATATGGTATCGATTAGGCCAGCTTTCTGTTTACAGTTTCATAATCAATAAGGTTAAACGTTAGCTGTGTTACCATTATATGGTGCCATGTCAACTTATGGGCCATTTTATGACCAAAAACTATATTGTTTATAACTGCATTGTTATATTTACGAAAATGTAGCAGTCTATAACCGTTACTATATTCTTTCCTACAACAAATTTGCATAGGCTAGGATGCTATCTAACCCTGTCATTATCAACCTGAATATTAAAACTCCCCAATAAAAATACCGTAATTCTACCTAGGATCCTGTCTACCTGTTCCTGTAACTGTAGATAAAGTTCATCTGTCACTACTATCTCCTTCAGTCGGCTCTATATTGTTTATAACTGCATTGTTATATTTACGAAAATGTAGCAGTCTATAACCGTTACTATATTCTTTCCTACAACAAATTTACATAGGCTAGGATGCTATCTAACCCTGTCATTATCAACCTGAATATTAAAACTCCCCAATAAAAATACCGTAATTCTACCTAGGATTCTGTCTACCTGTTCCTGTAACTGTAGATAAAGTTCATCTGTCACTACTATCTCCTTCAGTCGGCTCTACAGGAGCATATGCAACTAAGACTGATATATCGCACTTGTTAGTCGTAAAATGAGTAGCTAGTATTCTACCTTCCTAACATGAGAAAGATCTCGCAGCTTCATTATTCATCATGAGCCTTCTCCCTGCCGATGCATCCCGTCCTTCCTGTTTGAACAAATGACTTCTGTATCATCTAGTTTCATGTTTTCTACCCCCCTGGAAAGGTGATCCTGAAACCTCTAACAACTTCAATTTAAAACGTATGAACCTGTCAATCAAAATATCAACATTGTAGTTGTTTTGAACGTTCTGACATTCCAAATTACAACTTCATTATTCTTTAATTCGTTGAAACTATGATGGCCTCAGAAACAGCAATGAGTCCCAGACCAATGCAGGACGGGGACCAATCATGCCTACGCGAAGCGCTTAATCCGGCTTAGAACTGGACAGAAAGACTTCCCTGGGACCTTCAGCATGAAAGAGGCTCTGTGCATTCCTGGACCTGTTTCGGTCATGACTATTTCTTTCCACACTTAGCAATTCTCTTCTAAGAGTCAAAATTTTGTACAAGCAATCTAAAGCGCATTACTTCCGACTCACTATATATTCATGCCTAAAAATATTATATTCCTATTGGGAGGCGGTCCATTTTTCTTTCAATAAAAGCTCAGAAAACAATCAAAACCAAGAAAAAATATCGATCAGTTAGGATCCAGTACTAGGCTACAATTTCGTCGAGGAGCGCCACTCCTCAAGGTTACCCTGGAATGCTGCTCTCAGTCATAGTTCTGGTTAGGCAAACTTGCCAAAAGTCCATCCTAACGCCACTATGAAGCCATACAAGCAGGACTTTCTTTTTGGGGATAGGGACACAGCAAGGAACTTATGAAGAGACGAAGAACCCAAGCCATCCAGTCCTCTTCTTCCCTCCTTTTCAACCAGCCTCCATTGTCTAGGAGCTGCTCTCAACAAATCTGCGAGGTAGCTTCATTGTTAATTGGTTGTCTAAATTCAAGATTTTAAATTACAAATTTTAAATCCAAGCAACCGAGCAGAGTAAAGCAGCTAAAAGTCCGCGATGGGTTTGATATTGTGGCGGAACCGGATTTTTTTTTTTTACAAAGAGCCCACGAAACTTGATAAGGATCCGGCAAACAAGCTCTTTGAATAATCTATTTAACGTCAAATTAAGTGAGTTTTTGTGCCCTGACGCTGGCAAAATTACTAAACTGTTAAAGCTAGAACTTAATCTGTTTTTAAAAATAATCTTGGAACACTGAGAAAGGTAGTAGGCTATAAAATCTATCCAAAATTTTACTAGAAAAAAAAATCGAAACAGCCTGACTAGGATAGACATCGTGCTAGTACCGGGGTTTGAGCACTGCCTGAATGAAAGTGATGGTTAATTACATATATAAATTAAATGAAATTTTGGGTACGTATTTATCGCTGTACTGAACTGCTCTAACTAGGAATTAGAAATTTCTATAAAATGATGGTCATTGAAACACAAAAGTGTGAAATTCATTTTTGAATGGCGTCAAGCAAAGCTGGTGCTCTAAGATGGGCACTTCCGCAATACGTTTTTCGAGGGAAGGGGTATATCCAAAAAAAGCGAGAAAATATGGATATTATAGTGGAAATATACGAAAATATTATTGGATCAACAGTAAAAACCCTAAATGTTCGCGAAAAGTGGAAGCATAACCCCTCCTTCTGTGTGCATACCTACCTCAAATCACCCAGGACCCTCACCCCAAACAAAGCTACTACAAGGGTGTCATGAGAAATACACAAATAATCATTATAGCCTTTTAATTCATTTTAAAAAATATTTTAATCCTATAAATACTTGACACCTTCTCCATGTTAACATTTCAGCTCCCTGTTTTGGTCATTACAGTAGGCCAACAGATCTGAGTAGATCATCATTATCTTTGCAGATAAACGGCAAAGATTTGTTACAATCAGCGTCGCTAACACCAGCTAGGTCACCATAAATTTCAGCAGCAGCACAAGCTTCAAGGTCACCTCCAATGTTGCCCATATGATTGTCAGGCTGCCCATCAAGCCAGTTTGTGACTGGTACCACTTTGGAAGTGATACCACTCCAGAGCCAAGGACTTGTTGTATAGCAGTCTTTGCCCTCACAAAACTTGCCACTAGTCCATGCCATGGGAATCCCACCTTTAAGTAAAACAAGATTTACAAATTCTAATATTGATGGTACAAAGCAGAAATAATAAAACTTGAAAAGACTAAAAAGTGATTCGGCCTTTCAGAGGCAAAGTTGACAAAGATGCAAAGTTCAGCTTTTTACATTCCTTAGAGTATTCGGCGGAAGTAAGGGCTAGTACAAAAAAAAACAAAGTATCTGTCTATCACATGCAAAGGGATTTTCTTAAACAGTCTGTTTGAGCTCATATTTGAGTATGGATCCCATTCCCCCAGGTCAAATATATAAAAATACCGAAATTCCTGGCACATTAAAACACCTTATATATTAAACTCGAAATCAGCACTTTTTTAGGGGTTTCTCGATTGTTTGTTTTGCAGTCATTTTTTTTTTTCAAAACCGGGTTCTGGGATCCAATAGAAAACTGTTTCTATAAATTTTAGGTGAATTCGTCCAGTAAGAAGAAAAGTTACTGCAAATAATCGTTAATAAACTTTTAGCGCTATATTTTGAAAAAAGGGAAATATGAACACAGCCTATTCCACAAATTCTCCATCTAGACTTATATTATGCTTATCATATTATGGTTACTATATCTTTGTTTTATGATATACTTATCTGATTTACCAGAAAATCAAACTATATCTTTACATCTTGCAATATCAGACTTTGAAGAGTATAGCACCAGATGTAAATAGTTGGATTGGAATTTAATTCCCAGCTTTATTTCGTAAATCACTTTCATTGTGTTTTGCCGCATTACTATTTTGTTTCTTAAGCCCTTTAGGCTCCCGTTCCACCCTTAGATATATAATTTTGAATAATAATAATGGAATTAATAATAAATAGTTTAAATAATAATAATACGTCTATGGTTTGACCGAAGTTTGAGAGCAGTTTTTAGTTAAATTTCTGGCAAATAGTTGAGATTTTTCGATATTTTTACCTTTGTCTTTTCCCAATTCTCTGGTGACACAACTGAGGCAATAAATTTATGAGGTTAGGAGACAAAAGGACGGAGGAGTATGTTTAAAAGAGTGAATGCTTATTTTTTCATTTTTTTTTTCTTTAAAAACCATTTCTTGATACAAATAAAGATAGCTAAGTGGCTATTCAGCTAAAATATTACTCTCAGATTCTTTGTAGTTATGGATTGCGAAACATCCAAAAATATTTCCAGCGAAACATTCGATGGACACTGTATTTATGTATGTTTCTTACTCATCAGAACATTTTAGGTAGCTCGATCAAACTAATTGTCATTGTCAGAATCAATTTACAGTAAGTCAAAGGACTTTTTTTGCACCTTAAGGTTATTTTCTGACATGTTGTCAAAATTTGAATTTATGGCCCGAAATTCTAAATTGAGAACACTGATTAAAGTTTTGTAATATCTTTGCAGCTACCTGTTTCATTCTCAACATACTTAGCCAAGATATTGGCGTGTGGGAGGAGGGAGTACAGTACGGATTCCTTGTAAATCACTGTAATGCCCGACCCTATTTTTGATTCTAGCGGTCAGGTTGTGTGTCGGGCTTGCTACCTGTCCCTGTAAAGAAGACCCAGAAACTGGAACGTTGATTTGATGGCCAGTGCACCATTGACGGTGCTGGAGGAGCTTTTCCTTTTTATGCTAGGATTCAGCTTAGGTCTTCTTATGGAATAAGCCCGTCAAGAGCCCATCTTTTTTACATTCATAAAATAGATACAAATGTTATGAATGTAAAACAGGAAGAATTTTGTTATTTATCATTTTATATGAAAAGAGGACCTAAACCACACTTGAAGCTCTTTTTTTCGAAAAGGTGTAATTCGTCCTTTTTCTACCCAGAACAATGCTTATTTTGCCGCAAATTTTATATTAGATTTCTCTCAAAACCGTGAACTAATCCATCATTTCCAAAAATGGCTGCTATGACAAAAGCAAGCAAATCTAAGATGGGAAATAAGCAGTGTCTGTTCTTTATCTGCAAAATATAGTTATTTTTAACCTACTGCAAGTTTTTTGAATTTTCAAATTGAATATTTATTGTGCTAACATAACTTTAAAAATAAATATGTGCTTGATTCAATATCTAATATCAAAGGAGGGAATAGTGACTACATTTTCTGGCATTTTACATAAAAATTTAAATGAAAAACTTACCATATGTCATCATTCTGTAAACGAAAGTTTCTTCCTCTTCTTCGGAAAGTGAAACCAATTCCATGCATTGACGCCGGCAAAAGTTTCTTGCATCTACCCAAGGTACTGTAGTATTCTCTAATATTGCATCATCCCAAGAAAACAAATAGGCAGTGTCTCTGAATCTGGAATTGAAGGACCTATGGATACAAAAATCTCGAACAGGACTTTCAACATCGTGTGTATGTAATAGTGCTTCCTCCGCTACTTCTTCTAAAGATTCACTTCTATGTTTGCTTTTTTGGAGTTCATTAAATTCCTCCATTTCGAATGTTCCCAAAAGATGAAAAATATTCATTTCTTTATCTTGTTTTTGTTTTGGTCTTGCAAAAATTTTGCTTTGTCCTTGTTCATTTACCATATTTTCAAAAACATCTTCACTTATGCTTTCATTTTTTTCCAAACTCGTCAAACCAGACGAAATTAAAGCAGAACTAATAGGATCTATAAAATCCGATTCTGAAAGATACTGGCTTTGCTCTTCTTCGCTAACTCTTTCTTTCAAATCTTCTTCATTGGTTCTTTTGACGGTTTCAGCATCACCTGAATCCGTTAAGATTGTTCTAGGATTGTGAAGAGCTAAGAAATCGATGAAAGACTCTGCGTCAATTTTGTCGTGGTTGTCATTGTCTAAATCATAGTCATCAAAATTTACGTCAGAGTTATTCTGGGAAAATATATTTATATAAGTAGATTCTGGAGTTTGTTGAGAGTGTAATTGCTCCTCCATTTTGTTTTCGACAACTTCATCATCAATAACACCCAAACTTTCCACCTGGCTAAGAAAGTCTGAATAAAGAGTACCGTCAAGAGGGGTAGAAGCTGCAAAATTTTTATCAGTTCCCTTACTAGTATTTCTGTGATATGGAGAATTTTTTTCAAAATATAGATAAGACTTTTCTTTAAGGGGTCCCGATGTTGAGTTTTCTATTTCATGTATCCGGATGTCAACTATATTTAGACTTGAATCATGCACAAGAGGGGTAGTGAGTAGTTTTCCCCGACTTTTTTCGTTGTTAAGATTGCCCCTGACTTCAGTTCCATCCTCATGTGAATTGATATCTGTTGCAAAGTACATGTTCATTGGATCACCAGCCCTTGGACTGTCCCTATCATTTGAATTCAAAGAAAGCTGGTTAATCACTAGAGCATCTCCAGTTTCAATTTTTTGGGGATTCTTTTTCATTATAGGGTCTCTAACATAACCAGGTCTATTCCTGCTATAATCATCTGGTACTTTAATGGACTGCATTACTGGAATATTGTTGACTGACGGTACGAAAGCTTTGGAAAAATATCCTGTTTTCCAGCTGCTTAAGAATGGTCTTTGTGTGATTTGTTGTGATCTGTAAGGATCAGCATAAGTAGCAAAGTTAGTGATAGCATTTGAATGCAAGTAATTATTATTTGGTGAAAGATGTGAGTTCTTGGTGTAAATAGATGGATTTGACTGATGAGAGACTTGAGGGGCCGTATAATAAGTAGGGAAAAGGTAAATAAAACCTTGCTTTTGTGGTGATTTCTTTTTTGGAAATTTTTTCTGTTTTCCTTTACTTGTATTTCTAGAAATATATAACCATGGTTGTTTCAGGATATGCCAGACTAGAGAGCTTTTCTTTTGGGGTGACAGATTTATGTTTTGGATTTCATCGTGTTGTTCCCCTTTAGGTGTTAATATAGCTTCATACATTTCATTATTTGAACTTGATATCAGGGTGAATGGCTCAGGTAAATTTTGGCTCTCATCGTTTGTTGTGTTGAATTGAGTTTTGTCAGATTTAAATAAAAGCTCAATAAGCCTAGATAGATAATCATGATACCTTTGGACCACTGAGCTGAAGTTTACTAATCGTTTTGATCGGACCTTACGTTGACCTTCATTTTTAATTGTTTTCGACCTCAATTTCGACGTTCTATTTTTGTTCTGTCTAGTCCTTGGTATTTTCACTTTCTTTTTTGGACTTCTTGTAGCATTAACTAATGTACGAGAAGGAAGATTTGGTTTTGCTAGAGCTAAGGGCTCAGAAGGAACAACAACTATTTCACTACTTTTTAAGGTTGTTGTCTCAACTATCAAATCCCTCTTTTGACGTTTAGCTTCTGGAATTGATGTTACGACAGTTGGTGCTCGTGCTGGTGATTCAAAAAGTATTGGTTCAAGCAATGTTTGAGTAAGAGGAGCATTAATATCAGCTCCAGCGGGAGCAGCACTCAGTTCACCATTTGGATTAAAAGCGTCAGGTGGAGGAGGTATGAAGGATATCTCATTTGTACGCTGAGGTTCAACTCGTGCTGGATTCCTTGAGAAATCGTCTTGGAATGCTGTACCATCTGATTCAAATTGGATAGGCCGAGGAGGAAACGTAACCAAATCTGAAAAATTTTTAGTTTTTAGATGAACAGTTTCTTGGGATACTAAAGAGCTAATTGGTTTGATAAGCTCCAAGTTGGGCAAAACTGTTTGCTTTTCTTGTAAATTCTCCTGGCTATGATTTACGTCATCTGTGTCATTCCTTTGATCATCATTTATAGCAAACGCTAAAGTATTTTGAACAGGGATTTGAACAGCCTGGGAAGGAATTGAGAAGAAATCAGAAAAATTTATATCTTCGCTTAAATCTAAACTGGGTAAAATGGTTGGATTTTTTGAGCTGCTATTCGTTTCATCTGTTTTAGCTCTCTGGTCATCACTCAAAGGCTTTGCTAAAGTATTTACTACACTAGATGTTTGGTTCAAACGAGGTGGAATTGCGGACAAATCTGAATTTTTGTTATTTTTTAGCTGAAGAGTTTCTTGGAAAGTAGCAAAACGATTTAGCTCTGCAACTCTTTCTCCACTTAAACCTGAACTAGGTAAATCTGTTGGTTCGTGTTGTAAAGTTTTTGGGCTATTATTTTCTTCATGTATGTCAAGCCTTTCAGTGTCACTCAAAGGCTTTGTTAAAGTTATTGTAGCAGACATCTGGATAGATTTAGGCGAAGTAACAATAAAATCTGAAAATTTTGGGTCTTTTTCAAAGAGGGGTATCAAAGAGCTGTTATGTTCGACCTCTTTTTCTTCGTTAAGATGAAAATCAGGTAAAACCATGAGTTTTTTGAGGGGAGATTTTGAGCTACTATTTATTTTATCAGTGGTAGTTCCTTCGAAATCCCTTATTGGCTTTGAAAAAGCACTGACAGTATCGATACGGGACGATGGAAATGAAATTAAATCTGACAATTTTTCATCTTTTGTCTGGAAATTCTCTTGAGAAATTAAAGAAATATTAGGGTTGACAATTTTTTCTTGGTTTAGGTCCAAATTTTGCGAAGTCATCGTTGTTTCCTGTAAGATTTGAGACGCATTATTAGTTTCTTCAATACTAGTTCTCTCTAGGTTAATTATAGGCTCTGCTAGATCATTTATGGTAAATGCATCTGCTCGGAAAAGTTTTTGGGGATTTTGGTCCAAAAGCGGAGGTTCTATTCTTTCTTTTTGGTTACTAGGAGTAATAATGTTATCATCACCATTGGTTATCCTAAGATGGTTAAGCTTCATAAATCGATCTTCAAATATATCTGTAGACATTTGAACAGTGGCCCTATTCGGAGATCTCAATGTATTGTGTGGAATTCTAATTCTGTTCCTAGGATAAATGGGAAGAAAATTGTACATACCAACTGTTCTTGGTCTACCATTGTTTCTAAGGGTAGGTCGGCTGTCTATGGGTTGCATAGGTCTTTCAGGATTTGGGGGCCGTGGTGGTGGAGGCAACCAGTGTCTCGGTGGTCCATGTGGCTGAGGATGGGGCCTAGAATTACTGAATCTAGGTGGCTCTTGTGATGGTCGATGTGGAAGTGAAGCCGGTGCAGGAGCTTGATGTATGACTAAATGTGGCTGTAAAACACTTGCAATCAAATTGATTGTTTGAAGAATCTCGTGCAGAGGCATCTGAAAAGGAAAGAAACTGACTACTATCTTATAAGATAAGCTAAAGAAGAAAAAGCAGAACATGAGCAATTTTTTACAGCTTCGACAATCTTCACAAAACATGTCCTTGTTTTGTCATCTATGCTTTCCGACACTTTCGATCACTTCAACATACGATTAGAGCATCAAATATTATTTTTATCCGGAAAGTTAGTTTTGATGCAATTTAAATATACCTTGCACTAAAATATACACCTTAATTTAAATGTTTGAATATTTATATTATATCTAGGCATAAAAGCAGAACAGTAACTTTTTGTTAACACGGAACGCTATTGACCACCGCTAACAAATTTTTCAAGAGCGCGTTTACAGCCCAAATTAGGGCTTCAGAAGATATTTTCAAGTTACAGCTCCAGAAGGCAGTCTTGATAAAAACAAACATAACAGTTCAAGTTTGGCTTGGGTTCAAGCTTCCTTCAAACAGTTCGAGCTTTCTGGTAGGCTTGGTGACTCCTAGGATTTGAGCTGTCAAGCCACATTTGACTTTTTTTTCAGTTTAGGAGCTGTTTTCATAGAATCCTTAGAGCCATAAAAGTAGAGAAGAAGCGGATTTTTGAGTTAGAAAATACCATACTAGACCTAAATGATCTGTAGATCCATTTACGAGTTTTATTCACCTAACGCAACATTTTTAAAATTTTCGCACATTAAGTGTGTTTAGGAGGGATAATTAGATATAGAAACTCCAAAAATCCAAAGAACTTTCCTGGATCCTATTTTGTATTAGGAATTCATTCCTAAAAGTTTAATTTACATAGTACAACAAATTTCCGTGTTGTCTGGAGGTCATTGTTCTGCTATTAAGCCTAATTTTCTATTAACACAAGAAGAAAATGAAGAATATTCTTAATAGGATTTCAGAGCAATTGATCCTTAGATTTGATAATTTTTAGATTTGATAAAAAAAATTAGATTTGATAAAGAAAAGGTAGCGAAGAATAATAACAGAACATCTTCCCGTGCTGAAACATTTGAAAAATGTTAAACCGAATATCGGCAATGATGCATGTTCTCATATGATACATAGCAATATAGCAAGGTGCCTTAAAATATAGATAAATAAATATAGAAAAAAAGATAAATAAAATATATAAAAAACAACTACAGTTTCTGTGGAGAATACACATTTGTCATGCATCATATTTAGATTTTAGCCTAAAAATGTAATTTTAAATAAGGGGACAAATTATTGCAACGGCAAATAATGAAAAATCTTGATAAAGGACCATAATTACGAGACTAGAGTATTCCTATCTTTTTTTGTCAATCAGAGAAATAGCCTTCTCCTCTTCTAAGAATAAGTTCGTGCGTACTTTTTTATCTTCGATCTGTTACACTACTGCTACTAACAATTCACTGCAGCAACAAGCCGCCTAAGACCAACACAACAACGCACACATCTTCTCCATCCCAATCCATTTAAAAACCTTCCTTTTTAAACCCTACAAGAGGTTCCATTTTTCTTTAAATCCTTCCTAACGACCTCCTCTCGCCTGATTCGAGACGACCTGCTTTTCGTTTGCCCCTAGCCGTTTCAACTTTTCTCTTATTATAACTCTAGAAAGCATGATAGAACTAATTTTGTGTGCAGCTCTGTAGACAATTCCTATAGAAAACATCTTATAAATCCTTCTGTCTTTCGGAGTACCCATTTTCAGAACCATTCTTGACAATGTCATCGCTGTAACTTCCAATACTTTATTTTTGGTTCACAGAATTGTCTTTCTATTCTTCCAAACTTTTTTCAACTGTGAAAAAACACTTTGCTTTCGATTATTCTACTTTTAACATCTTGACTGCGCCCATCGTCTTTACTAATAATAATAACTAGGTAACTGAAGATATCGACTTCATCCATGCTTTCGTTACCCAATATCACCTTTTTAGCTTCAATTATTCAAAGCCTAAGGGAATTAATTTTCTTGAAATTAATTTTTTAAGCCTATTCTTACGTCCTAAGCTCACAAAACCTCCAAAAAACCTTTATTTTGTTATCATTTTTATCTAGGACGCTCAAATCATCAGCATATGGAAATCTAGGAGATTTTTAATTTCCTATTCAATTCCATGCTCTCTCATGACCTTTGCCACGTCCCTTAGGAAAAGGTCCAGTCCATCTGCATGATGGATTGGACCAATCCATCTGCATGGCAGCACTGCTTAACTCCAGGTTCAGTGCGAAACCAGCTACTAACCTAATTTCCACTTCTATCACAGACTATTATTTTCGTACATAGCCCTAATCACTTTAATGTATTTATCTGGTATACCATGCAAAAAGTTGTAGGCATTTATCCCCCAGAAAATAGCCACCGCGGAAAATACCCCCCCCCTTCCGGAAAATCCCCCGTGGAAAATATCCACAGGAAAATATATCCTCGCTGAAAGGAAATTATTCTCAAAATTTAGTCCCCACTGAAAATGGGACGTCGTCTGGGGGAGGGGCAGCTACTCCCCCCAATAATTTGGAGAATTTTTTTTGTATAGCCTATGCCACTTGAATATCTAAATATGGACCCCTCTTGCCCCCAAATAAAAATTCTGGGGCTAATCCCCCGGTTCTTGTACAAACCCCTCCTCTTACCTACTAAACTTACAGTATTTTCAGTAATATTTCCAGCTGCGTCACCTTAAGACATAACCTGTTACTTCACAAACTATTTTCCTATAATTATTCCATCCATCTTATACATTGTCTAGTTTTAGATTCTTTAGTTGAATATTCAACTATTCCTGGAAGGTTTATCTCAAATTCTCATCCAGGAGTCTACCAACGTCATTGTCTTCCCGAAAGGTAGCTGCACTTCCTATATGTTATCTTTAGAATAACCTCAGGCACTGCTAGCATTGCCAGCGTGGCACAATTTTACCTTTAAAGATTTTGGTTTCAATTGCTCGTTTCTACTCGGATATCCGTCCCAAGTTTATCAAAATTTTCCTCTTGTTAGGGTAGGCTCGGTGGTACAAATTTTCCCCTTACAGTACATTTTTTAGTCAGAAAACTGGTGCAGTTTACTCCAATGCGTTAACAACGCCGAATACTATTAGATGGCAACCTTTCCCTCAATAATAGCACCCCTATATACTCTCAATACTCTGGTATATTGTATCATCCTGACAGTATTTGGTTTACAATACCGTAATCAATAAGGTTGGCCGCCTTACCATCATGTGAGTACCATGTTAACTCATGGGCCGTTTTATGACCAAGTAGTGTATTGGTTATAATTAGACATTTATACCTACAAAATTTTAGCAGTCTATAACTGTTACTATTTTCTTTTATTACACTAAATTTACCTAGGATACCATCTATCACTATTTCCACCAGCCTGAACATTAAAATCCCATATTTCTACCTGGGACCCTGTCTATTTGTCCCTGCAGCTGGACTGAAATTCATCTGAGTCACTAATATCGACACCAGTCGGTTCTACAAAATACATAGTACTATTACTGCACTACCTCGCACTTTTTTACTCGCAAAATCAGCCACTAGCATTTATTATTAATGTCTTTCTAACCTAATATCATGGGCGTCATTTGGGGGAGGGCGGTTGTCCCCGCAATATTATGGATAAAAATTGTTATATCACCATACCCCTTGACTCCCGGATATGGACCCCTCTTGCCCCCTCCCCAATAAAAGTGCTGGACATCCGTCTCTGTCAAAGATCGGTTATAGCTTTTAGTAATTTCAAAGTTTATGATAACCACACAGAAATAAAAAAAAACGGATTTCTTAATATGAGGAAGTATAAATATAAAAGGTGCACATTAATATTAACTACATTCATTGCATAAACATTTCTCGGTTACTTTTATCTATTATAATTTTATGCAGATTGTATCACAATTATGCCAAATATCTATAAATAAAATTCATTCTGGTTTTACTTAGCATTAAGTGTTACTGTTTGAGTTTTGTGTAGAAAGTGCATTATAGCATATATGTCATCTATTCACATCCTTAACCAGGGGGAAATCTACAGTATTTTAATTGAGGGGGTGGGGGGCAATATGGGTCCATATCCGGGTAGTCAAGGGGTATGGGATATGTAATAAATAAATATCAACATTATTAGGGGCCCTTGCCCCCCGAACGAAGCCCCTGTCCTTAACAATGGTTGAGGCAAAACTACCGAGGATTAGTTCTTAGTATATAGTCAATATGAAAAGAAGAAATTATACAGATAAAGGTGGCTACCATGTTACTTCTATTTTCAGCCAAGGAGACCGGGGTGAAGACCCCCTAAAATGAAGAAAAAAAAATACCGAATGGTCTTTGATAATTTCAGGCAATATCTGGATGTCTAACTCTGAGGATTCGTGCCCCGTAGGGAATTTTTCGGAGGAGAGGCACAGAAAATTCAACAAAACAGTAAAACAGGAGAACTGTGCGAAAATTAGAGCAATTACGGAAGTTAATTATAAAAACATTTTGTGTTTGACACTATGGTTAGAGCCCTTTATATCTGAGTACCTGCTTATGGCAATCTTCTCTAGTATTTTTATTTTCTGTTCAGTAACGATGATCAAATTTGATGCTATATTGAATATCAGGCCCTAGGAGCTAATGCCAATGTTTTTAGTTGCGAAAGGCCTCTACACCAGCAGTGGAGTCTATTAACGGAAATATAGGGGGTTCGGGTGATTTCTTTCAAAATCTAAGGAGAGGGAATTGTGTTTTGTTTTCAATTAAAATACAAAATTTCTTAAATATTCTTAAGACCACGAATTATAGTCATGGACTATTGCTACAGGAAAATTGCAACAATACGTCCCCCTTGCAACAGGAGTTCCTAAAGGGCTATCTGGCAATGACTGGCGGGAAACTTGAAACTTTTTTGGATTGATTACTAATAAAAATAAAGAACTTTAATTAGTTTGAAGGTTATATCAATTAATACTTATCAAATAACATCAATATCGTCTTATAGCAATAACAAAAAATAACAACAATAGCGTCTTAAACATGTCAACATGCTAAATACTTATTTTCAACGCGCATACAAAGTTAAATAAAAGTTATAAATTCCTGACATGCACAGTAGGCTCTTTTGTATTTTCCCTTCGCTTTTCTCACGGCTGATTATGTTAAGCCAGTGTGGGCTGGGGAGAAGGAAAGACTCCTTTAACTTGAAATCTTAAGGTCATTCGCCTTTTCTGGCTAAGAAAAAGATCACCCTGACTGGATAGCCCAAAACATATTATTTCAAGCCCCAAATTGCCACAAGGTGACACTGCAAGTGATTTTGAGCCCTTCATGAAACTCACACTTTAAAAAACGCAGAAAGGTGTTTTTGTGCATTTTCATTACGTTTTTACGAGTCGGAAAACATTTCGGGGGGGGGGGGTTCAAAGAAAGCCTCTAACCTTTCTCCTGAATACAAACTTAACAAAAGGAGGGTAAAAAATAAAATAGAAGGAGTCTAATACCAGATCTCAGAAAAAATATAGGGGGGGGGGGCAGCTGCCCCCAGGCCTAGCACTGCCACTGGAATTATGATATTTTAGACTAGTTTGTTATTTCTAAGTGTGAAATTTGTCCCTTACGTGGATTCTAATAATGCAGTCATAAAGTAGCTTTTTTGGACGGGGTAGGGTGTACATTGAGATAATACCGGTGAACAAAATGAAAATTATGAAAACAATCGTTAAATAGGTTGAAATCTCTTCATAATTCTGAGGCTCTGGACCCCTCCCCCCTTTGTGCCCTATGGGGGAAATCTTTTGAGACACACAAGAAGCCTTACCTCATTCTATTTTGTCTTTAGAGCTTAATTTCCTTACGATGCAAAAATGTAACTGAGAAGGCAATGTCTTTGACAAGATGGCCTATAAATTACAGAAAAAGGTAGGTGTCATGCCATGACTCAAAGGCTTACCTTGCTTATATTATCAAGAAATTTGAGATAAACTACCGCAACTGAATAAATCAAAAGCTACCTTTTTCCGGGTAAAATAAATTAAATTCAAATAAGATAATCCTTCTGCTTATATATGACTTTAGATGTTAGTGATATTACATTTCCGGATATCAGTAACTTTAGATTTAAACTTCTGATTATAAAGTAAGTAAAAATCCGCCAACTTTTACATCAATTGAGAAAGGCTTTAGTTCTAAAGGTTTTATTTACCTTCCTATGATAACCGATATTCTTTAGAAGGAACAAATTTTTCTCTAAGAGGGAGTTCAGCATTGTTAAAAAACAAGTCTCATTTTATTTCCTAATTTTAAATTAAGGCAATTTTTCAGCTAAAATTTTCGGGCAAGAAATTTTATATGCAGCTCGGGGACTGGCCAATTTTGCTATACAGTTCAGAAATTATTTAAAAACAACAATTTTTCAGTTTTGAACATACTTTTTCAAGTTCTGGGACTGAATTTAAGATTCGTCTGAATGTTTGTGCGTGTCACTACTGAATAAGTCCCTATTAGCTACACTAAGCTTTAAACAGTTAAAAAATGATGTTTAAAAGGACCTGTGCAACGATAGACCGGTTTCATTTGTAAAAAAGATTGGGTGTAACATCTTTAGTTTGTCAGTTTATTTTCAATGTTGGAAAGTACAATCAAAGTCACTTATGACTTATGGCCAGAGCCGTAACCAGGATTTTTTTCGTGAGGGGGGGGGGGGGGAGGAGAAAAACTTAAGCAAAAGAGAAAGACTTAAAAAACGCTTAAAAAATTGTTTATATTTTTTTTTTTGCGTTTTTATGAGTCGGACAAACATTTCAGGGAGGAGGGGGGGGTCAAACCCCTTAATCCCCCTGGATACGTCCCTGATCTGGGCCTTCCTATTGGACGGTCAATACTAGAGACAAGGGGGTTACTGCTTTCTCATTTTCAGAAGTGGTTTTCTTTTATATATAGCCGTATAGGGACACATAAGCGGAAGTTTGACAGTCGTCTGTTGGCCCGGGTGTACAATGCTTGCTGGAAAGAATTATCAAAATCCGCATATCTTGTAGTGGTGAATACAAAAACCATTTAATAAACTCTAATATCATCGTTTCTTAGTTCAAATTACCACAAGAATATGCCCATATTGACCACGTTCAAAGCTGAAAGGTTGGAAGCACTGCAATTTAATTCGAAATCCTATGCTAGTCGGAGCGTCCCGTTTGGTGACTCCATTATTAAGCTCACGGATGGCAGTGTATATCTGGGACAGGTCGTAAACAGGATTTTTTCGGGGAGGGGGTTTACAGAACGCATTTTTTTTTATATTCATTATTTGATATTCTTTTACGAGTCGGAAAAAAGTTTCGAGGGAGGGGTCAAACCCCCCTGGATACGTCCTTGATCTGGGCCTTCCTTTTCGATAGTCAATACTAGAGACGTGGCGGTTCATACTTTCTCATTTTCAGAAGCGGCCTTCTTTTATATATAGCCTTATAGTGACATATAAGCGGAAGTTTGACAGTAGTCTGTTGGCTCGGGTATACAATGCGATAGTTTTGCCTCATTATCTGCACCTTATCTCATTTCGGCGTACTTTTATGGCTACAGATAGACTGAAATTGCATTGAGTACACTAAAAGTGTGCAAGGTTTTTGCAGTCTTCTTTTGCGCTCCATCAGGGGTATTAAATACATTCATCAAAACTTGCATATCCTGCAGTAGTGAATACAAAAACCATTTAGTAAACTCTACTAGCACTCTTCTTAGTTGGGTACTTCTTTTCAGCCTAGAGACATAGCAGAGTACGTTCGGACCCTGAACTACGATACTTGAATAAGGATGACTTGATTAAAGTTTGACCTTAGTTTTGACAAGGTGTGTGGCAAAATGTTTAAATATTCTAACTAATTTTCATAACAATCCTTAAAACTGACTGAGGAACTTTCCAAGAGGTTTTTCCGCCGTCCAATTGTTTGTTATCAATGTTAGCTAACAGATATTTGTTTGGACGGCGGAAACAGAATTGTTAGCTAACAGAAATATTTCGTTTTAAATTCTCCAACAATTTGTTCCAACTAGCATTCGATTTGTTAAAGACATTCTCTAAAAATATTTTTAGTTGGACGGCAGAAAAACCCTTAAATAGAATCATTACGAATAGCCTAAGACCACAATTTTCAAAAAGTATCAAGTCCTTCAAAACGATTTCCAACGTTCTTAAGTGACTACCGACTTCAAATGAACAAATTCGAGGGTCACCATCTATATTCCAAGCAGAATAGTCGTCTCCAAGATTTCGTCATTCTCGCCTTCTTCCTTTCATGTAGCAGGCGTAAGTTTCAACAAGATCATTCTAAAACATCCCTTCTTTGTTCTTAGCCAGTCACAAAAAACTGAAAGGATTATCTTTGAACCGGGCAATTTCTCTTCCCCAGTGAACCATCAACTGTTCAAACAAACAGTAAAACACGAATGTGATGCGAAGGTGGGTGGATTTTAGAAATAGTAAATCTCAATCTTTGTCGTTTTAAATCACAATTCGTCTGGTTATAACTTACTTCTAGTGGATTTCCCAAACCTTGATAAAATTACATATTTGGGTTCAGCACAATAAACATATTTTTTGCAATAGTTTCATCACAAGGATGTAAAAAGATATTATGTTTCGCAATATTGTCTTCCCAGCTAATTTACAACGATTTGCAACCAGGCGAGTCTCACTCTTTTATTGTCAGTCACCCGTATCTTTGAACGCATTTTGTTCATTAAGAATAGAGAAAACAAAACCCCATTTTTGCAAAGAAAATAAAATTTATGTGAAAAGTATAGAAATTTGATTGAATTTAGCTTGGTTACAAGGAAGATAATAGGAACTTTCAAAGACAAAATCTACTTCTTTCAAGACAGCAGCAAGTCACAAAAACGCTCATCAAGTTATTAAGCAGTTGGCAAATGACCATTTTTTTGTAACAAGGAAGGTTTGGGCCTCCAAAACACGAAAAAAACGATATTAGCATTTGTTTTACTAGCTGGGACAGATGACAAAAAGTTATGGCCATATGGCCCAGACCCCGCCCCTCCTTCCCCAGTATGCACATGGTACAAATTCGTGAAATTTTCTTAGAGACGAGGTCTTAGGACAAATTTTTAGATGGGCACTTCCCTTCTGTCCGATTCGAAGTGAACGTTTTACATTAAACAATAAATCTTCCATTTGCTTTGCACTGAAAATACTGATTCTCAGGAAATTCATAAAGGCTGGCAGTTTGTATAATAATCATAAATTTTGTAGTTTGTATAAAAACCATAATTGTGGGAAAAAAATCAAACAAACCGCGATATTCCGAGAGGGGAGAGGTTGGAAAGCTCCCCCCCATTGGGTACATGCTTGCTACCCTCTTTAATATTTTCTAAGTGTTGTGATATAACTAACTAGCCGAAAATACCCGACGTTGTTCGTGAATTTTTGTAAGGGCTTAGACACTTTTTATATCACATCTCCAATTTCTTGATGCTTCCTGATAAGACTATTTTCATTGTAATCCCTGAGGTTTACAAGCAAATGAAGAGATTTCATCCATTTCCAACACGTTGATATCCAATCCAAAGCTGGACAAGGAATAACGTTGAGGTTGGCATTTCAAAAATTGCTATCAAATTACTATTTGCAATATTATTATTTCTAAATAAATAGTGGATTTGCGTGCTTTAGGTTTATTCCTTTTTATGCTTCTGACAAAATAGAGGCTCCCTTTCCCCTTCAGACCATAGACTGCTCCAATCCTCCTCCTACCTTTACCACCCAATTACCAGCAAAACAACCGACTCCAGTTTTCCTCTACTACCACCTAAACCCTTACCTTTTTTTTTATCTTCTCCAGCCAGAGAGGATCATACTTGCCAAATTTGCTCCATTCATTTGGAAATGAACAGTAAACAGACGAACAGAATGCTGTTTCTAACAGACAAACAGAATCATAGAGATAAATTAATGTTGATAGGTTTTGGTACTAGAATAAATGAATACAGAACTTTCTGGGCATATGATGTTCTGTCATTAATATAACAGAAAATGATTAACACTGATACGGATGAATCGAGAAACAATAAGGACCCTTCTCCAAGAAACATTTTGAAAAACTGAAACCGCTAAAATCCTAATACACAAGAGAAAGTTGAATTACCCCCCCCCCCCCCCTCCTCCCAAAATTCCTAAATCCCCTTAAAAACATTGAATGAGCTAACCTTCAAAGGTAAGACTGAAGAATAACAAAGTGTTGAAGAGTACTTTTTTCCTACATTATAACAGCCATAAAAAATGATTTATCAGGCACGTTTATTTACCAGATATATTTCGGCACATTAGCTTCAATAAACAAAGTGATCCTAATAAGGCAGAATATAAACTGATGCGCATATACTAGTTACTGAAAATACTAAATAAAGACATTAGATTCAAAAAGTTGTGCCAAAATGCCAATGTTGAAATGCCATCTACTCGTAGAAATTCTTCAATAGACGATTTTTTTAATTTTATTAACCTTGGCTATATCTTTTGCAATGAAAAGACCCCCCCCCCCCCCCTAAAACAACATTTCAACAATGGCAAAAAATAATAGAGAAGAAAGCATTAAAGAAGGGTGGAAGTGAGAATCGGCAGTTGAATATCGTGTTCCTTGGACTATCACGCCTTAAATTATCGGATCTTAAAGCCCTAACTACAGATGTTAATTTAAATTCTCTTTCTTCTCTTTATAACTTCAAAATCTTATCAGGGACTTTAACTATGATATATTCTCGATACTACTCTATAACCGATGAAATGGAAGAGTTGCAAATAAAAATGAAGACGGATATCTAGGAACACAATAAATAAAACCAGGTCCTGACCAGATCTTTTTCGAACATTAAAGAGATTCAATACTGATAAATAACATTGAAATAAATTTACACGGATAAGAATGACACGAATTCTTGACTTTCTCCATTTAAAAATAGAAAAAAGAATACAAAATTAAAGCAAAATGGACGGAGAAAACAATTCAAGATGAGAAGTAATCAACATAAAGAAATAGTCACGAATCATACATAAAGTATAAGCTGTCAATAGAAAGATCTTTTTGCCTTTTGGAAAGGCACAGTTCCAAAAGTGGCCAATAACTCAATTAATCATATTTTTTTTTTATAGATATGTTCTACCTCCGGACTGAGACATATCTAAGAAATCAAATAATAAAATCTAGCAACCTCAAACAATAATAGCACAATTATAAAACGAGGAATGTTAGTAAAGTATAAAGATTGCGCCCTATTTATTGACATGTTTTCATATAACCTAGCGGAAATCTAGCGAGTACTTTTTGCAAAGTATTTTCATATTAATGCAGCCGAAACCAAAGGGCGTATCTGATCTTATTTCCTAAATTAACTTATTGTGCTCTTAACGGGTTAGGTAAACATTTTTGTTTAATATTTGCGTGTTCAGCGCCATATAGTCCTTGAAAAAATACAACGTACAACGAAAACAAAAAGACTAAAATGTATCCAAACTAGCCTTTTGTTTACTTTACTTTTTCAGTACCATAAATGATAAATATTCGTTTGAATCTAATGAAAATGGTTTTAAACTAAAACTTATGAATTATTCAATATTTTTATATTTGACAGCTATTTTGGAAAAGAAGTACAACTAATACAAATTTCAAAACAGCCATTCTGAGAAAAAGAACCTCGTAAAATATGTCTTTTTATACAGATTGTAATTGCATAAGTTATATCGTGTCCGAGATTTCAAGCTAAATTCCATATTCAAACACTTATTCCATTAATGTGTAGCATTAAACTTGATTCCAATTATACTCGTAATCAGCTCAAAAACTAAGGATTTTTCAAAACATTAAACATTTTTAGTCAGCAAAGAAGAGTGACATTTTCCCATTTTAGCAAGATAACATATATGATCGAATTTCCCAGAGTTTTATATGAAAACTATCAACAAAAACGGCAACCTTCCTCGTAGAAACAAAAAATATATACATTATAAGGAAACAAATGGCGGGTTTATTATACAAGCTTCAGATCTGATACAACCGGAACCATGCGAATTTATGAATGGAGAAAACATCTGGAATGTATTCATATAAAACGAGTTGCGTCACACCTCGGAAACCTAGTTGTCTAAAACTTCGATAGTAACTAAAAGATAACAACTTGGGCTAAAAACTTTTTTTTTTAAATCGACAGGTCAAGCCCCCCAATCCCCCGTAAGAATTACTTGATATTAATATTCGAGAAAAATTTAAATTTTTGACACAAAAATGAATAATATGCAAAAACTAATAACATTGAAAAATGAAAGTGAATAATAAACGAAGTTGAAAAATATGTTATTATCGTCCGAAACCCCAAATATAATCAAAAAAAGAGGAACAAACATTATGGAACTTCTTCTACGCTCTTTTATTCAGTTGAATTCACCATATAAGATATAACATTATTAAATTTTCAACGCGAAATTTCCATTTCATTTTCCGAAATCCTTCTCTATATATATTTATCCTTTAAATTTTCATCTGCATTTAGTTTATTCGCTATATCTTCTGTAAATAAAAACGAATAAGATTGGAAATGAGTCCATTCAAGAAAGTCAATAATTCTTATTTCAAGCTTTACCAACTTATGACTGTTGCTTTTGTTCACAATATCTTAAACTAAAGAAAATAAGAGTTGGGGTTTAATTTTATGTCTTTCATTAATCAAACAAAAGTATGAAATAATCAAGTTAAAGCTTAGTCAATGTATTATGTAATCAAGCAAATATATCAAAAATTTTCGACACAATATCTTATATGGAAAAGCCGAACTAACAACATGTCTCTCTTTCATAAATTACTATTAAAAAACTTACATTTGTGTTTGATGTGTGCTATTATACTGCTCTAATAATGACCTGAAGCTAAAGCATACAAAAGATACAAAAACTAGATAATTGAAGTCAATAACTAAAAAAAGAATAAAGCAAAAAAAAAAAAAAAACAGCTGCACTCTAAATTTAAATCAGCTGCACTAGACTAAGGTCCCAGGCTCTGGAACACTGGGCGTAACTTCTTTTCGACTTGGACGATATTGGCCGATAAAAGATCCGTCCTCAGCAAATTCACCTAAATAAACAAACAAATAAAAATCTAAGACATGAAAAATTAGCATAAGACCCCATCAATTCTAGCGAGCAAACTATTAGGAGAGATACAAACTTATTCACAGAAATATATATATATATATATATATATATATATATATATATATATATATATATATATATATATATATATATATTGACTGAACACATTTTGATGACACTAGCAATTTTCAAATAATGTTTACTAGCCCTAAAATTCAGTAGCACCTCATATATCCTTTTCATTTAGCCATATCTCTATTTGAAAAAAGTGTCAGAGCTACACGAACCTAAAGTAAAAGTATTTATTTTTCCGTCGATTGATTAATTTATATTCCAACAATTATTGATGAATTTACTTTGAAAGCCTACATTGGGTATTCAGAATCATATTGTGAATTTTGACATGAATTTGTCAATTTCGGCTGCCTCCTTAGAGCTCTTTCTATTCCCGGATTACTTATTGACTATAATTTTTTTTTTTTACACATCTTGACAATCCCTTTTATTACAGGGAGAGATATTTATTTCATAGGCATTGTTGCAAATCAGTTCGAAGACTACATTGGCTAGATAGCATGACGAAAGCGATGAGAAACTAAGGAAGCATTTTCACCTAGTCAACAAATATTTGAAGAAAGAAAAAACCAACAAATAATTCAGGAAAGACACCCATTCAGACATGCGACACATAAATTAAAAAAAATAATTGACACATGAAAAGAAAAGCACTGAGTAACACAAGATAAGAAAAAAAAGTAAAAAAAAAAACCTTAAAGCCTGAACTAGACCGAGGATTAAAAGAGTAATATCAGCGCAATAACAGTAAAAAGGCAACTGAAGGCAAACCACACGAACAATCCGATTTGGACATTGAAACAAAGAATATGGGTAACTTAAAAGAATGGAAACTGGCACTGGTGTCGACAGAAAAAAACGATAAATGCCATTAAGCGAGTGGCGATACCTGGCATTTTTTCCAGTTCTATAATAATTTTTCAGTCAGGAACTGAGATCAGATATCTTTTTTGTCATTACGACATATTTGAGGTATTTCTCGACATTTTAATAATATTTTGTGATATTTGACGTTTTGAATTTTTATCTTCGAAAGATAAAACAAAACAGGACCCTAGATTTAATAAGCCTCTTTAAAACTGTGTTGAAGGGAATCCCCCCCCGTTTAATCGAAACTTCTCAATTTTGTGTCATTGTTTTCCCGTTAAGAATGGCCATAATGATCATGTGTGGTTAAACATCTTCACAGCCAAAAGGAACTTGTATATCAAAGGTGGATTACGGCGCTCTTTAGTTCCATTTTTTAAGAAACTATTTATTTGAATAGAAGGTCAAATTCAAATCTTCTTCAAAGATTTATGCTCCCTTTGTCCACTCGCATCGTGAGTATTCTTGTCTAGTTTGGTACTCTGGCATCTCCAACGAAGAATCAGAAAAAGTAGAATCCATCCAAATAAGGACCCCACTAATAATTTTCAAAGGAGGTAAGGTTTCATACTCTTTGCTTCTTAAAACAAGAGCTCATATGGCACTTGTGATAAGGTCGGAAGAGCCAAGAGCTCATATATGGTATGAGCTCTATCAAAATTCTAAGAATCAATGGATTGCTTTAAAAGGAAAATCAGAGGCTTAATGCTGGTCGGGATTTAAAATAAGAGCTCTGAGTCACGAGGTCCTTCTAAATATAAAAATTCATTAAGATCCGAACACCCACTCGCAAGTTAAAATACCTCGGATTTTTCCTCTCCCTTCAGCCCTCCAGATGTTTGAATCAGGGAAAACGACCATATCAAGTCAATTTGTACAGCTCCCTGACACGCCTACCAATTTTCATCGTCCTAGCACGTCCAGAAGCACCAAACTCGTCAGAGCACTGAACCCCACCACCTAACTCCCACACAGAGAGCGGATCCAGTCCGGTTACGCCAGTCACGTATCTACGGCATTTATAAAGATTTCCCAAGATTTCTCGTTTCCCCCTCCAGCTCCCCCCAACGTCAACAGATCTGGTCGGGATTTGAAATCAGAGCTCTGAGACATGAGTTCCTTCTAAATATCAAATTTCATTAAGATCCGGTGACCCGTTCTTAAGTTAAAAATACCTCAATTTTTCTGATTTTTCCAAATCAACAGCTCCCGACTCCCTCAAAGAGAACGGATCTGTACCAATTATGTCAATCTCGTATCTGTAACTTGTGCTTATTCTTCCTGTCAGGTTTCATCCTGATCTCTCCGCTTTAAGGATTTACCAAGATTTCCCCCCCCCCCCTATAATGACACTGGATGCGGTCATGATTTAAAATCATGATTCGGGATTTAAAATAAGAGCTCTGAGACATGAGTTCCTTCTAAATATCAAATTTCATTAAGATCCGGTCACCCGTTTTTAAGTTAAAATACCTCAGTTTTTCTAATTTTTCCAAATTAACAACCCCTAGATCCCCCAAAGAAGACGGATCCGTACAAATTATGTCAATCTCGTATCTATAACTTGTGATTATTCTTCCCATCAAGTTTCATCTTGATATCCCCACTCTAAGCGTTTTCCAAGATTTCTGTTTCCCCCCTCCAACCCTCTACATCCTCGGATCCAAATCGAATTGAAAATGGAGCATCTGAGACATAAGATTCTTCTATATATTAAGTTTCGTTGAAATCCGATCACCCATTCGTAAGATAGCTCGATTTCACGTTTTCCAAGAATTCCGGCTTCCCCTCCAACTCCCTTCAATGTCATCAGATCTGATCGGGATTTAAAATGAGAGTTTTAAAGCATAAGATCCTTCTAGATATCAAACTTCATTAAGATCTGATCACCCGTTCGTAAGTTACAAATACCTCATTTTTTCTAACTTTTCAGAATTAATCCCCCCAACTCCCCCAAAACAGATCAGATCCGTTCCGGACATGTCAATAACGTATCTAGTACTTGTGCTTTATTTTTCCCGCCAAGTTCCATCCCAATCCCTCCACTCTGAGTATTTTCAAAGATTTTAGGTTCCCCCCTCCAACTCCCCCCAATGTCACCGGATCTGGTCGGGATAAAAATAAGAGCTCTGAGACACGATATCCTTCCAAACATCAAATCCCATTAAGATCCCATCACCCGTTCGTAAGTTAAAAATACTTCATTTTTTCTATTTTTTTCCGAATTAACCAGCCCCCCTCCCCCCTCATATGGTCAAATCGGGAAACAGACTATTTCTAATTTAATCTGGTCCGGTCCATGATACGCCTGTCAAGTTTCATCGTTCTAGCTGGCCTGGAAGTGCCTGAAGTAGCAAAACCGGAACAGACAGACCGACAGACCGACAGAATTTGCGATCGCTATATGTCACTTGGTTAATACCAAGTGCCATAAAAAGCTAGGTTGGAAAAACTTGAACACATGAGTGTACCTCAGTTTTACAAAAAGTGTAATAAATAACCCAGGCACGGAAAATATTTTCCTCAAACGTTACTCCCCCATTCAAATTCTGTCCACTATTTTCTGCTCTTATATCAGAAGTGGAATACTGCGTTCATTAGTCTCATTCTTTTACAGGTGCTACAGGAAACTCTGACTACACGAGCAGTATCGTTCTTCGCCCTGGAACACTTTCTTTGTCTCTTTGATTATTCTGAATAAATTATAAAAATTTTATGAACACAAATCCTGGACCACATCTAAACACTCTCGAGGGCATTTATGGCCTAGGGGTCACAGCTTCGGCATACCTGACAAATATAACAAGGAACAAGACAGTACCATAGGGAAAAAGGTAGCAATGAACAGATGACGACCCAACTTACACTAAACATTGGTTCCGTAAGGATTGATGGCAACATTCTCCTGTTGTAATCTTTTTCTTCCGTACTGACCAATGAAAGAGCCGTCTTCATTCATGCCATCTACAAAGCACAAAAACAGAAAACAGGGTAAGAACAAAATGGGCTCAACATGCATAGCCATAAAAAAGCCTTTGCGCAAAAAAAAGAACTTAAACAAAAACAAATTCACATATGGGTAGGAAGATTAACTTCGGTAGAGTACCTGCAAAACAAATTGGTACCACCAACATCATTAAACTTTTAAAATTGTTGATTCGTCTTTTTCATTCACATAGCGTTCTTGAAGTTTATTTAGTCTGTATATGTTGTTTCAATTTACACTGATATTTATAGTTTATACATCTTTAATTGATACAAAATGAACCTTTGAGAATACTTGTCATGCTTCCTCTCTTCCAGCTCTTATTAGTGGTGGGATTCCCCTTTCTGTTGCTAGAACACTTAGATCCAGGTATTTGGAGCTTTGAATAAAATTGCTGTACCTTCTTCTGATTATTTGTCTAATCAAATTTCTGTTGGTCGTGGAGTTAGACAATGTGGGGCTTTATCCTCTAATTTTACAAGTCCCTACTAGTTACACTAGTTACACCAAGGTATAAAAGCTAAAAAATTATGTTTAAAACTGGTTGTGCAATGGTAAAATGGTCTTAGTTCTAAAAAGATTGCGTTTATTATCTTCGTTCAAGAGTGTCTTCGTTCACTATCTATAACCATTAGGAAAATGAGAACAAGATATATCTTTTATTACTTATGCAGATGATATTATTTTATTGAGTCGTTCTCAAGGTAGTCTAATTAAGAATTTTAATTCACTTTTTAGCAGCCTTAAAGATAGAGGTTTTTCTGCTGGCATTGAAAAACAGTCATTATTTTCACATCAATAACGAAGCTGAATTACCTCAAGACATTTCATTTCTGCTTGCTGATACTGTTTTTTATCTGGGATTAAATTATTGTCTTTTTAGCTCGAGATTTAAAGTTGATGCCGGTAAAAAAAAAATTGACATACATTTGGTTCAATAATAGGGCTAAGCAATGTCTATCGTCGTGATATTTTCTCTCTTTAGAGCAGTAGCTCTACTGCATGTTCTCCATCCTTCCCTTCTTTTTCATGATTTTAAAATCTGCGATTTTTCTTCAGATTCAGGTTAAATTTTTATTCTGTTTTTCCATTTTCGTTTTAGTAGCAACAAATTATTTTTGAGACTTAAAACTAAAAACTGTTGGAATTATCTATGGTTAAAATAGATAATTTTTATAGTAGGCCTGAAAATATTATCTCATAGCAAAACCTTGTCCTTTTCTTTTTTTTTGAGCCTAAATAACGTTTTTTTTACGCATTTTATTCCATTATGTTCTAAAAACCTACTGTGAGTCTTGCTGCTTTGTTTCATTTCTGAAGTAATTTCATTTATGTATTTTCGATTTTGAGGAGAAATGAATAAAAACATGAATTTATGAAATCCAATAAACAAAGATAACAGGCCTTTAAAATAAGATAACGAGCCGTGCAAAGCTTAGCAATAAATATATTTTCATTAAATATAAATATATAGCATTTAAACACTCTGACAATGCACATGCTTTGACACTATTATTGCCTTGAACTGATCCTAAATCCATTTAGACTGCAGACATAGAAAGGCTTTCTGTTTCTCTCAAAATCTAGATGCTTACATCTCATGTTGATAAAGATACTCTGATATGTAATTAGAGAGAATCTCACAAAAGATTCACTGTATACACTGGCCTAGATACAAACGTTAGCACAATGAATGTATTTTTGAGGTTCTTAGGGCTCATGGTGCAAGAATGCTGGGGAGGGAGAAGATTCATGAAGTGGATAGCTTCACTTATCTGGTAATGCTATTAGTATTCAAGGTGAATGCAATGAAGATTTAAGAAGTAGAATAGCCAAGGCCCAGGGTGTTGTTTCACAGTAAAAAAAAAAAAAATTGGAATAATAGGGAAATAAGCCTCCAAACCAAGATTACAAAATTGGAAACCAAGGCAATGACAGTGGTAACTATGGTTCTAAAATTTAAGCGCTTCGAAAGGCAGAGGAAGATTTGTTAGATGTTTTCCAGCGGAATTATTCACGTATAGTTTTAGATACCCATTTCACTGACCAAGTGGTCAAAAATTATGAAGTGCGAAAAATGTGGTTCGATTCCGCTCTCTAGAGCTATGAAGAAAGAAAGACTGAAATGACTAGGGCGCGTTTTTCAAATTGAGGATGACAATATCGTCATCCTTGTGCCAAATATCGTGGTTTTTGGCCGTACATCTCGGGCCAAACAATAAGTAGGTTGTCCTAGAGTGTAAAAGTTACACGCAAGGATTTACAGGAAGTTGGAGCTTCAGGATAGGGATTAAAGAGTGAAACTTTGAGTAAACTGAGGTGGAGAAGGAGCCTTTGAATTTGTGTTGTGTGCGTGATCAATATTTTTCTTTGAGCCAATGGAACCACACACAGTCAATAGCTTATAAGGACCAGGTTTCTTAATGGAAAACATAAGAGATACAACGTCTAAATATTATTTAGTTTATGGTAGTGTTCCTCGTTCTTACGTTAAAAATTATCAGGCTTTACCTGTCAAAGTTATACTACGTTGTTCAAAAGATTATAAGCATCATTTAGAATAAGAAGTGAATAGCCAAATAATATTGCTGATTTAAATTGTTCGAAAATTAATAGAATGGATATAAGTATTTATAACATGGAATAGGTTTGACATGATGAAAAAAGTTTCTATTTTTTGTTTGAAATTTAGTTTTGTCTTTGCTGATCAGCTAGTAGCAGTAGCGTCTCCTCCAAAAATGTATTCATAAAGAAACATCTGTGTATATCAGGGATTTGATATAAAATATTCACTGGTTCTTTGCTTTTAGTTCGATAAAGAAAAAATGTCCCTCAAACTCTGATTTTTCCACTAGCCTTTTAGGGATTTCGAAAAGTATGGAGATGGAACACTGAGAGTATGGATTAAAGTAGAACCCAATACTGAGAAAAACGTAGATAAGAAGAATGTCTGCAGATTTTCTTCTTTCTCAAGGCTGTCACGCAACAGATTCTTTGGGTAGCAATTTGGCTAGATTTTGCGCAGATGCCAAAGGTAAAAAATAAATAAACTGATGGATGAAAGGAATGAGAAGCATGCATTTATGGAATTAAACTTAAAATTTTCTATCTCGTAATTTGCACTCTTTATCAATTCTGATTTTTATGGCTAACATTTTTCTTTTACGAATTGAAATAATTTGTTATAGCCTCCAATTTTATATTTGATCGCTATTCTAATTGCAATAATGACAAAGAACTTCTTTTTCTATTCTTTGTTTGAAATTTAGTTTTATCTTTGCTGATCAGCTAGTGACAATAGCGTCTCCTCCAAAGATGTATTCATAAAGAAACATCTGTGTATATCAGCGATTTGATATAAAATATGCACTGATTCTTTGCTTTTAGTTCGATAAAGAAAAAATGTCCCTCAAACTTTGATTTTTCCACTAGCCTTTTAGGGATTTCGAAAAATATGGAGATGGAACATGGATTAGAGTAGAACCCAATACTGAGAAAAACGTAGATAAGAAGAGTGTCTGCAGGTTTTCTTCTTTCTCAAGGCTGTCGCGCAACAGGTTCTTTGGGTAGCAATTTGGCTAGATTTTGCACAGATGCCAAAGGCAAAAAATAAATAAACTGATGGATGAAAGGAATGTAAAGCATGCATTTATGGAATTAAACTTAAAATTTTCTATCTCGTAATTTGTACTCTTTATCAATTCTGATTTTTATGGCTAACATTTTTCTTTAAGAATTGAAATAATTTGTTATAGCCTCCAATTTTATATTTAATCTCTATTCTAATTGCAATAATGACAAAGAACAGAGAAAAAAAATTGGTAGAAATGGGTCAGACAGAGGCGTTACTAAGCAATTTTCTCGGTTGGAGGGGCAAATACCACCAGAAATTTTGCTTTTACCAGGAATTAAAAGGGAGTGTGTCTTTTAATATATCTTTTAAATGTCTTCTTGTTTACAGAAGGAGGGTGGCACCACCCTCGTCCCCTTCCTGGCAATACCTACGATCAAGGGAGGATCCTTCTGCAACGCATTTCAAACAATTAATGCATTAAAATAAAAAATGACATTGAAAAACTTGCACACAGGATTTTACTCTTAAACTGCATCCAAAGTGTCCTTATCATGACATATAAACAATAGAGACCTAAAACTGCTTTGGCATGTTTTTGGTACTTTTTGGCAAGGATGATTAAAATCACTCCTCTCCATTCACCCAAAATTTTATACTAAAAATTGCTGCAAACTTTCACCCAAATTTAAGTAGAAAACCAAAACCTTAATGCTTAAGAAGAAAAAATTCTTATTTCTACTAGGTCTACTGGAAGAAATAGAAGTAGTAGTAATGAAAGGATTTTTTTTTCCAGTTTTAGACTAACAAAGGGGTTCAGTTTCATTGCCAATTAATTTTTCCATTGGAGTGTCCTCAGCCCCTTCTGTGTGTAGATATACATAAGAGTTTTCAAAATATTAAAAGAATATTCACAACGTGACAATTTAGCACTTTTTTATTCTTATTCTGTTTTAAATCCTCCTCCCCACGCATGGCCAGGCGGCAAATAACAGCTGAAAATAGAAATGAGTTCATTAGCCATTGCTGTTTATTTCATCTTTTATGTGTAATATATATCTAGACAAAATCATATTTCTAGATAGTAAGATAACTTCAGATAAAAAAAAAAGATCAGGAATGAGAGGGATTCAAGCAACTAAAGTAATAGTCAGCGAAAAAAATGAAGCATATAATGAACGAACAGTCAAACAGTGTATTAAAACACTGTAAGCCATTTAATTAAGTACACATAAACATGCCTAACTTAAAGGGGCAGAAAAAGTAACCTCTTCTAAGGTTATAAGTGACCTTACCTGCATCACCATCGCCATATTCGGCCATTGAATCGGTGTCTGATTCATGTGGCATCCGAAAATCAGAGCTAATAGAGCTCTTTGGAACACGTCCAGCTGCCTGATTATACTCAGGAAACGCGTTTACTTCATCAGGATAGTCATGTCGACCCTATAATGGGTAAACGGTTTAAGTAAAAGTAACTACAACTCAAAGGAAGATCTCAAATGAATAACTGGTTTTACATCCATGTTTTTTTTTCTTTTTCACGACAGTTGGGTTTTGCTTTTTTGAACGGTGGGCAATAACATGATAGATGGTATCGCTAGGATGATAATATATTTCACTTTAGACGAGTTCGTTGAAACAACATGAACACACTGTGGTTAGTATACCTAATAAACGAAATTGCTTCACTTTACTGCTGTGTATCTTTTTCAAGGACCCAAGGGGTTGAAAAAAAAACGAGAACAAGATAAATAAAAAATAAATAAATTTTTATTTCTTTAAAGAACGTGTGGTCTACACACACAACAAAATTTGGACCATACTTTATACACAGAAGAAGAAAACTTAATGAAAATGAATGACTTAAAACATATCTAATAGACATTCCGATACATTACCAATTTTGATACACTTCTATACTTACCAAAAAAAAGCATTACAAATAAACTTGGTTTATTTATCAAGAAATATGTTTTTAAGTAATTTCACATCATTCCTCAGAGAGACTCCCCGTAGGCCTAAACACACAATTTTAAGAAACCTTAGCTTTTAGCACGGATCATATTGATGAAAACATCTATCTACCACAAGGTGGGTTAAATTTGGTTTTCAGACTCGGATCGTTCAAAGTAAGGCGTAGCTTTTCTATTATGATACTTTTTTGTTTCGACTCCTTGGAATATATAATATGTATACAAAAGCAAACGTAAAGATCTTGCAAATTGGGGGAGAGGAAGGGGGAGGAGAGAGCGAAATCATTCGTTTTCTATATAAAGTAAAGGAGTATATCCTACTATGGTCGACTCTTCGATAACTCGAATCTCAAAAACTCGTAATCCTGAATATCTCAAGTTATTTTCAATCTCCTTAGAAAAATCTTCCTAAGCCGACGAAAAAATCATGCACAATAATTTCGAATTATATTACGTCTGTTGACAGAAATGTTTGTGATGATTAGAAGAGCAAATTAAAGAATGTTTTGAAGGACTATCACGTAAAAAATATTTTTAACGCTGATAAAACAGCTTTGTATTTCAAGTGCCTCTCTGATAAAAGCTATCATTTTAAAGTTGAAAAATGTCGCGGCACCAAACAAAATTTTGAAAGGGTTATTTTTTTTATTCTTTATTCTAATTTTTTTTTTCGTGGACAAATGCACTGCAGACATTCCCATCTAAAGTGGGTTATTACAAAATTTTGCTGGCCAACACAACATCTAAGCTGCAACCGCTAGATGTAGAAATTATATATAAAAAAAACACACTTTAAGTTACTCTACAGAATTGAAGCTGTCATATACTGCTTTATTAGAAAAACATTCTAATTAAAAACATTAGTAGAGACACAACGTTTCGATACCATCAAAATTTCAGGGTCGTCATTGAATTTTTTTTTTCTTTTCCTAAACCCCAGGAGAATATCTCAAATTTTAACAAGTACACTTGGCCCTTGTACCACAGTTGACTACAGTCCACTCCAAGCCTTTTACTCTCAGTAGATAGAGCTACTTTGACCATTTCCCCCTGAACTCTAGTTGACTTTTTTTTAACACATATAAGTGAGCTTCAGCGCCTAGTCACTGGGACAGGATACTGGAAATTTGACTAACCTACCTTATAATTTTTGACAAAACATTATTAGCATATCTGAAAAAGGTTTCATTTAAGTCCCTTTGGCAATTTTTGGAATTTACGCAAAATTATAGAGGAATATGAACAGATAATGACGGTAAATCTCTTTATTTTATTCTGAAACATCGGGTAAACAACAATTTTAAACTATCCAAATCGTCCCTATGAGGTAGGTTGTACTTCTCTAAACTAAATAGTCTATATTTAAACGTCCTAAAAAATGGCCATACTATCAACGCTCTGATCAAGTCGAGCTATAGCCAGAACTACGGTTGACTTGACTATAGCTAAGTCAACTGTGCTTAACTGTCACAGTTTAGTTTTCGAACACACTAAGAAATAATCATCTTTACGAGAGAAGAAAAGAAGAAACTCGGTGCCTTTTTATAGAGCACGAATATTGATAAACACAAGTAAAGATGAAAGTTTTTTTTAATAAAAAGAATAATTTAAAATCAAATAGAAGCAAAAAGAAGATCTGGAGGGAATTCCAGGCATGATGCGCGAGTGTTTTGCAGAATGTAAATACAAAATCGAGCTTTTTTTTATCAATATCTTCAAACCAAATCTCTAATCATCTTTAGTTATGGCCAGTCTCATGGCAAATTTTCTGCAAAATAACATCAAAATTAACTCTTGCTCAAACTCTCAGAATTAGCCAGAAAGACACAACTACCTATTTCTGATCCACTTTCCGTTGTCTAAGAATTATAAACAGCGTACACAAGGTCCTTTTTTTTACAATATATAACTATGAAACGATTGCAAAACTCATAGAAAAGCGCGCCGTCTATAAATAAGACCTTTAACTGGATTCGATTCAAACCCGCCTTTAAAAATCTTTTAAGTGGACAAAATCCCAATCCAAATTCGTAGAGTCTGTCTTATATTTGCTTGTTAACAGACCTTCGTCAAGTGTTAAAATTTCTATAAAACATACGATGTATGGTAACTTTCATGTAAAATAATGATTGAATTCTCATTTAATCAACTAGATTCACAATTAAGAAAATCTTCAATATATTTTTCGCTATCAGATTGATACCATATTTTCGTTCACAAGCCCAAATTTGATGACGAAAAAGCCTCTATCTGAAGCTGTGTGGCCTCAAGTCAAATATGAAAACCCAAGAAGAGCCACTTGCCACTGGCAAAGGTAGAAGGGCTATGCCACCACCAAATCAAAGCGAAGAATAATGATCTATGAAGTAGACTTGATAAAATTATGTATTATCAATAACACATACATACAGAAAAAAAAATCTACAAAGAATTATCCATATATTGAAAATCTTGGCAGGCTATTCCATGATTCAGTGACCAAATCCAAATAGTGAAGGAAGAGGGGAGGAGGGAGAAACCATACTCGTCTTTCCAGGTCCTTAATTGGGTCAAATTTACAGACAGCTCTAGAAGAGATGAATACGAAGGATCGAGAGCCTCTGCAATAGAGGACTCTTAGGACTTGCTGGGTATTATAGAGCACTCTCGTTTAATGGTTCAAATACAGCGCAAGTCCGACATGTTTCAAACCCCCCCCCCCTCCTGCCATTACTAAAACTTTCGCTATCGTATGAGCTAGCTTAGAACATCATGTTAAAAGATACTATCAATTATAAAAGTGTACGCACATTTCTCAAAATATCTAAAATGCATTACATAAAAAATTGTCTTTTCTTTTAAGCTCATCTGGTTTTGGCATATCCATGTTAGTTGAAAGAAATAGGTCAGAAAACAAGAAAGAACAATTATGACTCACGTGAAGCGCTTCTCTTTCATGTACAGCGTATTTTCCTCCTCTGTTCTTTTTTATAACGCAGACCAGGATAAGAACAATCAAAAGAAAGGCAACAGCTAAAAGCATTCCAATAAACCAACCAGATGTGGCCACGCTTTCCTTGTATCGGACATAAGGACCATCTATTAAAAAAAAGGAGTTAAACCTATTTACAAGTGGGTAGTTCGTTCCACATAAAAAGCTAAAGGCAAAAAATGAACGAAAACAAAACCCCCATTCCATACACGGGCGAATGAGTTTTTTTTCGGGAGGAGGGATCATTTAGAAAAAAAGCAAAATCTTGTCAGTCCTATGAAAAATAAGGGGTAATATTGAGAGAATAGTAAAATCTTGGACTTCAGGTGGTCAGAGGCTTTAGGAACAAACAGAAAAGTGTTCAAGCCTCAAGATTTGAGCTCCACACATTAAACCTTGGACATTATATTCATAGTAAAAAGAACAAGAGCTAAGAGCTCATATGGCACTTGTGACGAGGCGAGAAGAGCTAAGAGCCAAGAGATCATATGGTATGAGCTCTAACAAAATTCTATTAATCAATAGATTGATTTAAAAAGGAAAATAAGAGGCTTAATGCCGGTCAAGATTTAAAATAAGAGTTATGAGTCACAAAGTCCTTCTAAATATCAAAATTCATTAAGATCCGATCACCCACTCGTAAGTTATAAATCCCTGATTTTTTCTAATTTTTCCTCTCCCTTTTGCCCCCCAGATGGTCGAATCTGGGAAAACGACTTTATCAAGTCAAATTGTGCAGCTCCCTGACACGCCTACCAATTTTCATCGCCCTAGTACGTCCAGAAGTACCGAACTCGCCAAATCACTGAACCCCTCCCCCCAACTCCCCCAAAGAGAGCGAATCCAGTACGATTCTGTCAATCACGTATCAAGGACATTTGTTTATTCTATCCACCAAGCTTCATCCCGATTCCTCCACTCCAAGTGTTTTTCCAAGATATTCCCCTCCAACTCCCCCCAATGTCAAAAGATCTGGTCGGGATTTGAAATAAGAGCTCTGAGACATGAATTCCTTCTAAAAATCAAATTTCATTACGATCATCTATTCGTAAGATAAAAATACCCCAATTTTCATGTTTTCCAAGAATTCCGGTTTCCCCCTCCAACTCCAACGAATGTCACAGGATCTGGTCGGAATTTGAAATTACAACTTTAAAGCACAACATCCTTCTAAATATCAAATTTCATTAAGATCTGGTCACCCTTTCGTAAGTTACAAATACCTCAATTTTCAAAATTACCCCCCCCCCCCACCCAATTCCACCAAAGAGAGCAGATCCGGTCCAGTTATATCAGTCACGTATCTTAGACAGGTTTCTATTCTTCCCATCCAGTTTCATCCTGATCTCACCGCTTTAAGTATTTTCTAAGATTTCCGGTCCTCCCAACTGCCCCCCCCCCCCAATTACGCTTGATCCGGTTGAGATTTAAAATAAGATATCTGAGTTACGAGGTCCTTCTAAATATGAAGTTTCATAAAGATCCGATCACTCCTTCGTAAGTTAAAAATACGTCATTTTTTCTTATATTTCAGAATTACCCCCCCCCCCCAATTGAGCGGATCCGTTCCAATTATGTAAATCACATATGCAAGACTTCTGCTTATTTTTCCAACCAAGTTTCATCCCAATCACTCCAATCTAAGCGTTTTCAATCATTTTAGGTTTCCCCGCCCCAAATTTTCCCCAATGTCACCAGATCCGGTCAGGATTTAAAATAAGAGCTTTGAGACACGATATCTTTCTAGATATTAAATTTCATGGAGATCCAATCACCCGTTCGTAAGTTAAAAATACCTCATTTTTTCTAATTTTTCCGAACTACCCCCCCCCAACTACCCCAAAGAGAGCGGATCCGTTCTGGTTATGTCAATCATGTATCTAGGATTCGTGTTCCACCAAGTTTCATCCCGATCCCTCCACTCTAAGTGTTTTCCAAGTTTTAGGTTTCCCCCTCCCAACTCCCCCCCCCCAATGTCACCAGATCCGGTCGGGTTTAAAATAAGAGCTCTGAGCCACGATATCCTTCTAAAAATCAAATTTCATTGAGATCCAATCACACGTTCGTAAGTTAAAAATACCTCATTTTTTTTTTAATTTTTCGGAAATACCCCCCCCCCCAACTACCACAAAGAGAGCGGATCCGTTCCGTTTATGTCAATCATCTATCTAGGACTTGTGTTTATTTTTCCCACCATGTTTCATCCCAATCCCTCCACTCTAAGTGTTCTCCAAGTTTTAGGTTTCCCCCTCCCAACTCCCCGCCCCCGTCACCAGATCCGGTCGGGATTTAAAATAAGAGTTCAAAGACACGATATCCTTCTAAACATCAAATTTCATTGAGATCCGATCACCAGTTCGTAAGTTGAAAATACCTCATTTTTTCTATTTTTTAAGAATTATTCCCCCCCAACTACCCCAAAGAGAGCGGATCAGTTCCGATTATGTCAATCATATCTGGGACTTGCGCTTATTTTTCCCATCAAGTTCCATCCCGATCCCTCCACTCTAAGTGTTTTCCAAGATTTTAGGCCCCCCCCAACTCCCCCCAATGTCATCAGATCTGGTCGGGATTTAAAATAAGAGCTCTGAGACACAATATCATTCCAAACATCAAATTTCATTAAAATCCAATCACCCGCTCATAAGTTAAAATACTTCATTATTTCTATTTTTTCGAATTAACCGGCCCCCTACGCCCCCCTCCAGATGGTCAAATCGGGAAAAGGACTATTTCTAATTTAATCTGGTCCGGTCCCTGATACGCTTGCCAAATTTCATCGTCCTAGCTTACCTGGAAGTGCCTAAAGTAGCAAAACCGGGACTTTAGGTTTCCCCCCTCTAACTCCCCCCAATGTCATCAGATCCGGTCGGGATTTAAAATAAGAGCTCTGAGACACAATATCATTCCAAACATCAAATTTCATTAAGATCCAATCACCCGCTCATAAGTTAAACATACTTCATTTTTTCTATTTTTTTGCGAATTAACCGGCCCCCCCACTCCCCCCCCCCCAGATGGTCAAATCGGGAAAACGACTATTTCTAATTTAATCTGGTCCGGTCCCTGATACGCTTGCCAAATTTCATCGTCCTAGCTTACCTGGAAGTGCCTAAAGTAGCAAAACCGGGACCGACAGACAGACAGACCGACAGAATTGGCGATTGCTATATGTCACTTGGTTAATACCAAGTGCCATAAAAACCTAGTCTGAGGTTTTTTTTTAACACTTTTTAAAAAAAAATATAGAATATAAACCTCACCCCGCTGCCAGCGGGGCTCATGGAGCTTCGCTCTATAGATAATGTTACCTGTAAGCAAGCCCACTTTACGCATTTTTAGTTTCATTGAAGGGGGATTTTAGAAAGGTAAAAAATAAATGCGCTTCTCTAATAATAACAGAGAAACAATATGCGATCATCAGAATCTTGCTATATGCAGTAATACACACTTTAGAAAACTTGTGACGAAACTAAACATTTACCCTAAGCTGGAATAAACTAACGAAAGAGGGGGGGGGGGGTAGTGTCAGATAAACCACCCTGATGTTTGGAAAGACCGTAAAATAATTTGTTACTTAGGCCATGTAACATACCAAAAAGTCGAGCTGTTAGCTGAATGTACGATCTGACCAAACCGGTTTCATAGCCACAAGGACAAATGACGGGAGACAGAATGCATTGGACTTGTATGATTTGCGCCAAATATGTGTACATCGGGGGGTGGGGGTAAGGTTAGGTTTTTAACCCATTTCTGAGATATATTGTCTCCCCCCCCAATTTGCAAATATATAGCCCAAATTATACTATTGTATAAACTAAAGTAATATATTTACAGCATGTTTTGGTGTATTTCATTATGATTAACGTAACTACACTTCTTGAGTGTGTTAGGTATAATAAATAAGTACCAGTAATTTTCTTTCAAAAGGCCACAGACTAATAGAACCAATTTTCGTTGTTTTTAAGTTAATCACCCTCCCCCCTAAAAAACGAGCCAAGAGCCTGTGTATGTACCTGCAGTCCTTTGAGTCTGCAAGGCTATCGAAATATTCAACACCCAACTTTAGAATAATATCAAAAATGATTACCTTGCCCTTTTGAATTATCGATACCGTTCTTTATAGGTAGGAATTTTTTCATACATTTCAGTTACAATTTTATCCTTATCTTTTGAAATAGATTCTTTGAATGACCTGCTCATCAAATTCATGGAAAACATTTTAAATACGTATTTAAATTGCGCATTTGAAAAGGCGGCCTTTGAAACAGGTGAGCAATAACTGAGGTCCGCGTTGTCTGTGCCCAAAGGACATGGGAACTAATTAAAAGTCAATAGCTAAGTTCATGAATGTAAAATCATCATTGATGACTGTCACAGTGTAAAAATATTTTCCCTTTACTGTGCTGACTGCATAGATGACTGGAATAGTTACATCCGCAGGACTTTGCTTCTTAGGGAATTCCAATTTCGTCAGCAATAGTTACAGCTTAGGGGTATAAGCCTAGAGAAAGAAACATGTTAAGAAAACATTTCATAATACGCACATTAGCTGTAGCTAACACCTTTTGCATGGATCCCCCCTATACTTTACCGCCAACCCACCGTCCCTAAAAAGCAAATATATAGTCCAAATTATATAAAACCAATGCATTCTGTCACCCATCACTTGTTTTCCGGTTCTTCTTTTAAACAGTTAATTCAATTAATAAGTACAAGGTATGAAACAAGAGAGACGCATTGGGAGAATAGAGGGGAAATATATAATTTCGACTGTATATTTACACATTAAAAGGGGGAGGTAAAATGAGGGGGGAGGTAGGTCCCCCCCCCTCCAACTCCCCCCAATGTCATCAGATCTGGTCGGGATTTAAAATAAGAGCTCTGAGACACAATATCATTCCAAACATCAAATTTCATTAAAATCCAATCAACCGCTCATAAGTTAAAATACTTCATTATTTCCATTTTTTCGAATTAACCGGCCCCCTACGCCCCCCTCCAGATAGTCAAATCGGGAAAAGGACTATTTCTAATTTAGTCTGGTCCGGTCCCTGATACGCTTGCCAAATTTCATCGTCCTAGCTTACCTGGAAGTGCCTAAAGTAGCAAAACCGGGACTTTAGGTTTCCCCCCTCCAACTCCCCCCAATGTCATCAGATCCGGTCGGGATTTAAAATAAGAGCTCTGAGACACAATATCATTCCGAACATCAAATTTCATTAAGATCCAATTACCCGCTCATAAGTTAAAAATACTTCATTTTTTCTATTTTTTTTGCGAATTAACCGGCCCCCCACTTCCCCCCCCAGATGGTCAAATCGGGAAAACGACTATTTCTAATTTAATCTGGTCCGGTCCCTGATATGCTTGCCAAATTTCATCGTCCTAGCTTACCTGGAAGTGCCTAAAGTAGCAAAACCGGGACCGACAGACCGACAGAATTGGCGATTGCTATATGTCACTTGGTTAATACCAAGTGCCATAAAAACACAAATAAATAACTAACTAACATTACGTTATAGTAAAATCACACTTAATCCCCACCCTCAGAAGCACAAGCTTGTAACAGCGTATTAGTGGTTATATTTGTCAAAAGGGTCACCTGTTCTTGGGAGAAAAACCCTTAGAATACGCAAATTTGAGCCACGGTTCTAAAACCTTTTAAACATAGCTTCATCTATAGCGCAGTCACAAGAAGACTAGCCACGCTACATCACAGTGGAGCAGGCTGCAGCCCTGAAAGGTATGGGGATGACAGTTAAAACTTACCAGTCACAAGGGCTTTCCCATCAAGGAGTGGCAGCCCCTGAGGTAAATGTAGCCCACAGTTTTGCATTAAGTCAGCCTCATGCGGGTATGTGCTGCGATGAGTTGTTAATGGTGCTAGCAAAATAAATACAAGGAAAATAATGTTTTTACTTAGTAAGCATATGCCTTAAGCTTAAACTTCAATTTTCTTGGAAACTACAGGGTGCGAGTAAGAGCTAATATTGCTTAAGTCAAAATTCCTTCTTAGATTGAAACTGATGTGCAAGTTACAGCAGTAGCTAGCAATCTAGTAAGAGACTTTCACGGGCCATACTAAGAAATACAAAAGCGCATAAGTCCTAAAAAGAATGTCAGAATGAAACACAAAGTACACTATTAAAACCACCTTGTTCAAAATTACTATATAGGAAACTTACAATATGTTGGCTTAAACAACAAATAAAATATGCAGGAGCTGAAGGGTCATGCCATCCCTCAAATTTATTGGACCTTTTGGCTGTTTCGGACAAAGCATTTATCCAAAAAATATTTCTATTTTCACGGAAGGTTACAAAGGAGGGGGGGGGGGGCAAAACGGGACACAGAAAGGTGTCCTCCAGTCACTTTTGGCCCTTAAAAAGGGCACTAAAACTTTCAATTAACAATCAAAAGAGCCCCCCTCCCCCAAATGTCTACGACTAAACCTTTCATACGGAGTAATCAGGAAAAAACACATGGGAGGCCCATGAATCTACAGTTAGGTAGTACTAGAGTCTTGATTTGGAAAAACGCTGGTAGAAATGAGAATTTAAGCAATAGGACACTCTCAAGGGTTACACAAATAGGTGGACACAAATATCTATATGCCATCATTTTCAATCGACCAGAATTCTCATTTTCTTTTATGAGAAGGTCTAATTAGTTTAAAGCGGCGATGGCTAGCTAACCACGCGTGAGAATAGAATCACAAAACTTCTATCCAGAGTCTCTTTTTCTTAATCAAAATAGAAAATCTTTTTAGTCGTCGGTTTACTTTAAGCTTTGTTATTATTTTATAAATAAGCCTTCAAAGTTTTTCTTGACTACGTATAAAAGCAACACATATAAGAATGGTCAATGTAGAGGGGCTGGGGCCTGATTTTGCCGTGCTTCCCTTTCCACCAACAAATAAAACTCACGTATTTCATTAACAACATGGTATACAAATTGTATATTTATCAACTCTTTCAATATTCAAAGTGCGCAGATTCTTTTGTTTGCAACTAATTTTCACTGTAAAATAATTAGGACTGGGTTAATACACAGAATTTAATCTAGTTAAACATAACTGTGCACAATTATAACTAATGTAACCTTTATAACATTTTGGAAAAAGTAGTTCTGTAAAATCTGGCCTAAAGCAAAGCGAGCGAAAAAAAAACAACAATAAAAAAAATTACACAAATACTTTTACTCAGGTAAACTTCATGATTTTGATTGGAAACCCTAAATAGATCTTACATACGACCCCAAAACTTTGAACTTTTCAATGATGTGCTTCTAAAAATGGATGAATTGAAAATGTATTGAGCAACAATAGAATAACACAATGACATACTGATTAAGAGATTTGGAGTTTAATTGAAAACTTATGGGGCTATTTCAAAATCTCATCCAGAATAGTAAGTGAACATTACCTTGTGGATGTAAGGTTACTTCTTGTGTATCTGATGCTGTTGTATGGTCGCCATCAACAGCAACTATTCTCATGTCGTAAGTTTCAATATCGTCCAGACCCCTCACAATAATAAAGTCTTCATACAATTCGTTAGGCGTGGATTCAAACATTGGTTCTCCCTTTCTCCTACAAAGGAAATATTATTGCAAAGGCGATGGAAAAATATGCGAAAATATAAGATATGTATACAAGGCCATCAAATGATGAGAAGGTTAAGATATTCTGTTGACAGGTTCTGGTAACAGGAGACAGATTAGGATGTATACACATATATAGGAGTATATAGGAGGACTAAAGTAAGCCTTTAGAAATGAGAATTCCTTAACCGTTGCAAAAAATTCTAAAACCGAGGTTTTCCATAACAAAAGCCCAGAAAAATCTTGGTCAAAAGGTTTATCTAATCTTAAGCTTTAAGTCCAAGAAAATCTATAATAATTCTTGTTTCAAACCTTATTATTGGTTAGCTCAATCTCGGGGTCACATTCAAGAAACTACCAAGGCTGTTGAGGAGTCACATTCCAGTCTTATACTCAAATATCCCAGCCTCAGTGTAAAAATCCAGAGTTTCTCACTGTCTTAATTGAATAGTTATCAAGCTTAAGCTACACAACAGGGGGAGGAAACGAGGGGGTTTAGAGTTATAAGGACATTAAAACAATATGTAAAGTGTAGACTTTAACAAAGTTTATTCATTACCGGACTACGAGCCAATTCTTTACTGACAAGGTGGCAAAATTTGGGGAGAAAGGTAGAACAATAACTCTTCATAAATTGAACGAAAAATTTACTTTGTTTTATTTTGCATAGCAAAAAAGATATGCATTTTAGGACACTTTTCAAAGAATCACAGGACGCAGAAAAGCAAAGCCATGCCCGTTTAGTAACAACAGCTTTATAAGAGCTGAATCTAATGGCAAGTTCACGCATATATTATTTCCTAAAGAGAAAAGGGATTTTGAAGTTGAATTTTTTTCCAGAATTCTGTAAGATTGTTAGAAAAACCTTAGGCATTTATAATAAAACATTCACCCTAAAAAAAAAACAACATCAAAAGTGCTTTTGTCCCTTAAAAACATTATAAGAGTTATTTGCGGCCGAAATTGGCATGAACTAATGCATTGGCTTGACAGGTCAAAATTACTTAGGTGTTTCTCCTATGTTGTAAGCCAGTGCGTTGACCCAAATGACTTATTTATAACATATATTGAACCCAGGTGGAAAAACAAACAACAGGTGGAGGAAGGAGAAAAGACAATGGCAAAGAGTAAAACCCAAGCCATATTATACCTCATATCTGTCGATAAAAAACCAACAAAAACATAAATTTATGAATGGCATGGCATTTTTCTTGATTTTGGCGGCACACTCGTATTTCAGAAGCAGAAAAGTTAGTTTAAATAGTTTGCACCAACCCCAATTTGTTTCCAACTGGTCTCTACTAATATACTACACCGTTTTCTTAATTTATATCAGATTCATGTCAAAGATAGAAAAACTGCTGTCGTAAGTTTCCGTCTTTTGTAGTTCTTTAATTATACCTTAAATCTCGACTTCGATTGGTCAGCCAAGAATTTTATGCTTGGAAGTTGAACAATGTTCAAGTCGAGAAATTACAAAAGGGGAACATAATTGGCACTGTATTCATGCCTAATTATGATTTTAATGACTATAATATGGCCTGGGCCTTAACAATGTTAAGGTACTTAGTTTTAATAAATAAAAGGAGATAATACCTGTATTGCGCATAGAAGTGGGAGCCAGGTCTTCCGTCAACATTGGGATGCCAAACTAGTTTCACTGCGGGGAATCCACTATCACTATTCACCTGATACCATGTGAATTTAGGCTTATCCGGTGCTACAAACTGCTGACTTTGGGTAGTTCTCTCTATGAAATATTTCTCACCGTCCCCAACGACAGTTGTTGCACGTATTTCGATTCTAAGAAATCATACTTTTTATTAAATACATAAGTGATATAGATAAGCCATATTCACTTACCATTTACTAATTAAATGTTGAAGAAAATTACTTGGAAACAATTATTACTACTTTCTCTAAAGAGGATCTTTCAAAATGAAAGATATAAGATAGGATCTGAGTTTTGGGTTTAATAGTCTAGAATTTTTTGTACTGTATTTGGAAATTACGCAATAAAATTATTTTTATTTTACCGTCACTGAGATTTTAAGAACATTGGATTCTTGGTTCTCTGTCAATTTCGAAAAGAACTAACGTTTTGTGGATTATATGGTGCAATTTAGGTTGTACATTATGCTATATAGGAATTCGAGATAAGATATTCATTTCAAAAAATTTCTAGCACAAGTCCCGAAGGGCCGAATTCGCGTTTCAGAGAAGCACGACAACTAAAAAACTGGCAAACAATTCCGGAACAACAAGATCAGAATGAAAAATCACTCCTTGGTCAAAATATTAACCGCAAAACGTCAGCAAGTTAAAAAGGTAAAAACTGATAAAACTGAAAAAGAATGAAATAAAATATGTATTGAAAAAAGTTTAAAAAAGAACATATAAAAAGGAGGAGGAAACAAAGCAAGCGAACGAACATAAAACTTGAGTATCATCAGTACTAAATAACAAAAAAGAAAAATTAGCGGTTTATTTATTCAGTAATGAAGGGGCCAAAGGTTTTTTCATATTCATATCTGGAGGTAAAGAAACGAATAGGGGACAAAACAGGAACAGGTTCAGAAACAGTCCTTGGCAGGCGGTGTCTGGGTGGGGAGTGGCTTTTGGGGAAAGTATGGGTGGGAAAAAAACACAATGAAATATCGAACATGAATAGAAACAAATCAAATAACAGTTCGATTTTATTTTTGTAATTTTGTGAAATTTTCAATTTTGGCAATTCAGAAAACAGTATATATGATAAATGCATGCATTAAATGCATTATGATAAATGCAAGCATTGCATGAAACAAATGGACAATAGTACATATGAATATTTCATCATTAATCTGTAAGTTATTACCCATTCCCTTAGCTACAACAGACAATAAATTGACCCGGGACACACCCACACGCAATAAAAAGGAGTATATAATTCAATAGAAAAAAATTTCAAAGTTATATGTTACTGCTTCTACAAACTTGTCCTAGAGCTGCGCAACTGTAAGAACATACTTTGAAAACAGTACTTTGTTCATCCTAGCCTGTTCAAGGCTACTGCGTTGGCATGACATCTCCAAAGCATTTGGTCAGGTTTATAGTCTCATTTTGGTCTAATATAGGCGTCCAGCTTTTCTGTAGGTGGTATTGCGAGCTATTTGCTATTTAGTATAATAATTTCACAGATTGGTACCCTTTGCACAAACATAGAAATATGTTCTTAACACCAAAGCCAATGCTGAATTTGATAGAGAGGATATACCATCACCACCCACAAAAGGCTAAACTCGCATTTTCGGATCAAAAATCAAAAACAGGACCTCAGAAAAAGTTCAAAAACTATAAGCTTAAAAATGGCTAAAGGATGCAAAATTGAATTGATAGAATGAAAAATTCCTCTACTGTTCATTATTTAAAGCCGTTATTATAACAAATTCGTAAAAAAACAACGTA